>NC_079482.1:956591-1259706 GCF_026230105.1 Diorhabda sublineata
TTGTTATTTTTTGTTTAAAGCATCAAATAGATCGATTTCAAAAATCAATATTCAAATTGAAGCTTGAATATAGATTGTTGAAATCGATGAATCTCATATTTATTAATATAAATTTGTTTACGTAGTGGGATTGTGGCAAAATTAAACATCAAAGTGTACAAACTCTAATATATTTCCAAGCTTTCGAATACTTAAGTATTCATTGTGAAAAAGTTTATTAGTTAAGAATTGCGGTGATTCAAATTTTGTTGTTTTTTGTTTAAAGCATCAAATTGATCGATTTAAAAAATCAATATTCAAATTGAAGCTTGAATATAGATTGTTGAAATCGATGAATCTAATATTTATTAATATAAAAGCGTTTACGTAGTGGGATTGTGGCAAAATTAAACGTCAAAATGTACTAACTCTAATATATTTCCAAGCTTTCGAATACTTAAGTATTCAATGTGAAAAAATTTATTAGTTAAGAATTGCGGTGATTCAAATTTTGTTATTTTTTGTTTAAAGCATCAAATAGATCGATTTCAAAAATTAATATTCAAATTGAGGCTTGAATATAGATTGTTGAAATCGATGAATCTAATATTTATTAATATAAAAGCGTTTACGTAGTGGGATTGTGGCAAAATTAAACGTCAAAATGTACTAACTCCAATATATTTCCAAGCTTTCAAATACTTAAGTATTCATTGTGAAAAAATGTATTAGTTAAGAATTGCGGTGATTCAAATTTTGTTGTTTTTTGTTTAAAGCATCAAATTGATCGATTTCAAAAATCAATATTCAAATTAACGCTTGATAATTGATTTCTGAAATCGATGAATCTAATATTTATTAATATATAAGCGTTTTCGTAGTGGGATTGTGGCAAAATTAAACATCAAAATGTACTAACTCTAATATATTTCCAAGCTTTCAAATACTTATGTATTCATTGTGAAAAAATCAATAAATGAAGAATTGAGGTGATTCAAATTTTGTTCTTTTTTGTTTAATGCATCAAATTCATCAATTTCAAAAATCAATATTCAAATAATTGATTGCTGAAATCGATGAATCTAATATTTATTAATATAAAAGCGTTTACGTAGTGGGATTGTGGCAAAATTAAACACCAAAGTGTACAATTCTTAATACATTTCCGAGCCTTGGAATACTTATGTATTCTTCATCGTCTGGGCGATAATTAGATAAGAATTGTGGTATGTTGTAATATATTTTAAAAAACAATCAATATTTTCATGAATCAAATAAAAATTTGTGGGGAACTACACCTCAAAAAAACAATAAGTAGGTTCTAGTTTGTTATTTATGTTGTCGTCTATGTAACTTTTGACAGCAACGGTTGATTTTCATCCTCATAGTTTTACCGTTACTACTTTTACTTTCAAATTGTTGTTTATTCAGATTAGTTCCGAAATAAATATTTAAACAAATCATTCGAGTTAAGAAAATTATATGTAAATATGACAATTTTCACGGCGGCAATTTTTTTAAGCAAAAAAATACGTTTACGAAGGTTATACAGTAAACAAAGTGTAATTTAATCGACATTCCTTTCCCCTATCATCAAATCCCTTCAACGAGGTTTTATTTCAACTAAAATCAACCATTTTACCATCCGACTCGAACATTTTTTTCCAAGTATTTTATCGGAGGCCATTTTTTTACTTAATTTTCCTTTAATGACTAGTTTCAACGCAAATGTGCAAGTGTGATATAACTCTTTAAAGAATTTAATGAGGAAGAACATGCGACAGAAAAAACACTATTTACGTTTTTAAATTGGAAGAATTATGACCGAGTTGATTATATTTTATTGAAATAATAGGGGTATTAAAACTGTATAAAAGGTGATTTATTTAATTCGATAAACAAAAATTAAACCAAACGTTTATTCAGAAATAATTCAGTTCATTTCGTCTCCATTTTTATTCGAACAAGAAGAAAATGCGTATCCCCACCAACGATGTACGTGTGTAAGACTATTTTACACCAGTACGACCCACTCAAATCCTTTTTCTTCAATTTAAAGGTTAAAAGTTTCCATCCTGAACTCGCGTTAACTCTTCATCACTCGATTTGCGTTTCCTTCATCCATTCTTTCGCTGTGGATATCTTTCTGATCAGTATCACTCCATACCTTTATGGCGGATTTGTGTCTGACATATGACAGTTTCCTCTTGGAAGCATTAGGACCTAACCTAACCTCTACTGGTCCATGGAACCCTCGATATTTCTTATTAGTCCACTGATCGTTTGTGGGACTGTTGAAGATGAATCCTAAATATGGAATATTGTCAAAATTTGTCTTTTGTTTGTTTTTGTCTTCAATTTCATCACTAGATCACACACAGATAATTGAAAAATTGAAAAAGGTGAAACTAAAGTGCGAGTGTCGTTTCACCAGCAAAAACATCCGTTATTCCAATGACCAAAATTAATTAATGAAAGTCTGTTTACACCACCACTACACCAAAACTCGCAATTATACTGTCTGACGCGCGTTTCGACGAGACTAAAGACTGTTTACACCACCACTACACCAAAACTCGCAATTATACTGTCCAACACGCGTTTCGATGAGACTGAAGACTGTTTACACCACCACTACACCAAAACTCGCAATTATACTGTCCAACACGCGTTTCGATGAGACTGAAGACTGTTTACACCACCACTACACCAAAACTCGCAATTATACTGTCTGACGCGCGTTTCGACGAGACTAAAGACTGTTTACACCACCACTACACCAAAACTCGCAATTATACTGTCTGACGCGCGTTTCGACGAGACTAAAGACTGTTTACACCACCACTACACCAAAACTCGCAATTATACTGTCCAACACGCGTTTCGATGAGACTGAAGACTGTTTACACCACCACTACACCAAAACTCGCAATTATACTGTCTGACGCGTGTTTCGACGAGACTAAAGACTGTTTACACCACCACTACACCAAAACTCGCAATTATACTGTCTGACGCGTGTTTCGACGAGACTAAAGACTGTTTACACCACCACTACACCAAAACTCGCAATTATACTGTCCAATACGCGTTTCGATGAGACTGAAGACTGTTTACACCACCACTACACCAAAACTCGCAATTATACTGTCCAACACGCGTTTCGATGAGACTGAAGACTGTTTACACCACCACTACACCAAAACTCGCAATTATACTGTCTGACGCGTGTTTCGACGAGACTGAAGACTGTTTACACCACCACTACACCAAAACTCGCAATTATACTGTCCAACACGCGTTTCGATGAGACTGAAGACTGTTTACACCACCACTACACCAAAACTCGCAATTATACTGTCCAACACGCGTTTCGATGAGACTGAAGACTGTTTACACCACCACTACACCAAAACTCGCAATTATACTGTCTGACGCGCGTTTCGACGAGACTAAAAACTGTTTACACTACCACTACACCAAAACTCGCAATTATACTGTCTGACGCGTGTTTCGACGAGACTAAAGACTGTTTACACCACCACTACACCAAAACTCGCAATTATACTGTCTGACGCGTGTTTCGACGAGACTAAAGACTGTTTACACCACCACTACACCAAAACTCGCAATTATACTGTCCAATACGCGTTTCGATGAGACTGAAGACTGTTTACACCACCACTACACCAAAACTCGCAATTATACTGTCCAACACGCGTTTCGATGAGACTGAAGACTGTTTACACCACCACTACACCAAAACTCGCAATTATACTGTCTGACGCGTGTTTCGACGAGACTGAAGACTGTTTACACCACCACTACACCAAAACTCGCAATTATACTGTCCAACACGCGTTTCGATGAGACTGAAGACTGTTTACACCACCACTACACCAAAACTCGCAATTATACTGTCTGACGCGCGTTTCGACGAGACTAAAGACTGTTTACACCACCACTACACCAAAACTCGCAATTATACTGTCTGACGCGTGTTTCGACGAGACTAAAGACTGTTTACACCACCACTACACCAAAACTCGCAATTATACTGTCCAACACGCGTTTCGATGAGACTGAAGACTGTTTACACCACCACTACACCAAAACTCGCAATTATACTGTCCAACACGCGTTTCGATGAGACTGAAGACTGTTTACACCACCACTACACCAAAACTCGCAATTATACTGTCTGACGCGCGTTTCGACGAGACTAAAGACTGTTTACACCACCACTACACCAAAACTCGCAATTATACTGTCTGACGCGCGTTTCGACGAGACTAAAGACTGTTTACACCACCACTACACCAAAACTCGCAATTATACTGTCCAACACGCGTTTCGATGAGACTGAAGACTGTTTACACCACCACTACACCAAAACTCGCAATTATACTGTCTGACGCGCGTTTCGACGAGACTAAAGACTGTTTACACCACCACTACACCAAAACTCGCAATTATACTGTCCAACACGCGTTTCGATGAGACTGAAGACTGTTTACACCACCACTACACCAAAACTCGCAATTATACTGTCTGACGCGTGTTTCGACGAGACTAAAGACTGTTTACACCACCACTACACCAAAACTCGCAATTATACTGTCCAACACGCGTTTCGATGAGACTGAAGACTGTTTACACCACCACTACACCAAAACTCGCAATTATACTGTCTGACGCGTGTTTCGACGAGACTAAAGACTGTTTACACCACCACTACACCAAAACTCGCAATTATACTGTCCAACACGCGTTTCGATGAGACTGAAGACTGTTTACACCACCACTACACCAAAACTCGCAATTATACTGTCTGACGCGCGTTTCGACGAGACTAAAGACTGTTTACACTACCACTACACCAAAACTCGCAATTATACTGTCTGATGCGCGATAACCAAATTATCGTCTTCAGAGACTTTGAAGACATTGTACATCAAAATCACTATTATTGTTAAATATTTTTAGAATATTTTTCAACAATAAAACGTTAGCGTGGTTATTTCAAGTTATTTTCACCTTTTCTCGTAGCAATCTTTTTTTTTCTTTTTTTATTTGACAGTATTATAAATGGTTACCTACTTTATCAACTTGGAATCTGAACAAACGAAATCGGACACCAGAGAATATAGAATAATGATCTATTATCGAGGGGCTTTGTGGGACGGCAGAAAAGCATAAAGTCATTTCAAAATTCACTCCATTGCTTCCTCAAAAGTATCAAGATCTCGGGGTTTTCTTTTAACTCCAAATTTAAATCTAATTAACTTTAAAACAATCGGAAGTGGTTGGTTTTTAGTTAAAACTGAATTTTTGGTAAAGGGATCGGGATAAATCTCGAAAAATCGGCGACGCTCATAAGTCTGACAACGCTGCCGAGAAAGATTGAAACGTAGCATGTTGCAGTTACACATAAAAGTTCACGATTCAAGAAAAAGTTCTTTTAATTTTGTAGTATCTACGTACATAGAACAATTTTCGTACCCGTGTTCAACAAATCGTTCAACAGTGTAGAAGACGTACCGGAAATTCTTGAAAACGGGCTCTGTTGCCGACGCGCCGCGTTCCGAACAACCGATATCTGTAACAACTAACGAAAATATGGCAGCCGAATCAATTTAACTTACCTAGTACCTTAATGTTCATTTTAGAGTTTAGATAGTCTTCTTAATGATATAAAATAGTAGTTTTTTAAGATTTTTAAGGGTTGATACTTCAAAATATAGAAAGATATATATAAATTAAGGAGTAAATTGATCAATTAAGTTTCAATAAACTGTAAAAACTATTAAATTTATTCGAGGCAAAACATTTTGAGCCAACAAAACGATTTATACTAAAAAGGGTAGTTTTTAAAGATTTGTAAGGGTTGATACTTCAAAATATAGATAGATATATATAAATTAAGAAGTAAATTGATCAATTAAGTTTCAATAAACTGTAAAAACTATTAAATTTATTCGAGGCAAAAAATTTTGAACCAAGAAAACGATTTAGACAAAAAAGGGTGGTTTTTAAAGATTTTTAAGGGTTGATACTTCAAAATATAGATAGATATATATGGATTAAGAAGTAAATTGATTAATCAGGTTTCAACAAACTGTAAAAACTATTAAATTTATTCGAGGCAAAAAATTTTGAACCAAGAAAACGATTTAGACAAAAAAGGGTGGTTTTTAAAGATTTTTAAGGGTTGATACTTCAAAATATAGATAGATATATATGGATTAAGAAGTAAATTGATTAATCAGGTTTCAACAAACTGTAAAAACTATTAAATTTATTCGAGGCAAAAAATTTTGAACCAAGAAAACGATTTAGACAAAAAAGGGTGGTTTTTAAAGATTTTTAAGGGTTGATACTTCAAAATATAGATAGATATATATGGATTAAGAAGTAAATTGATTAATCAGGTTTCAACAAACTGTAAAAACTATTAAATTTATTCGAGGCAAAAAATTTTGAACCAAGAAAACGATTTAGACAAAAAAGGGTGGTTTTTAAAGATTTTTAAGGGTTGATACTTCAAAATATAGATAGATATATATGGATTAAGAAGTAAATTGATTAATCAGGTTTCAACAAACTGTAAAAACTATTAAATTTATTCGAGGCAAAAAATTTTGAACCAAGAAAACGATTTAGACAAAAAAGGGTGGTTTTTAAAGATTTTTAAGGGTTGATACTTCAAAATATAGATAGATATATATGGATTAAGAAGTAAATTGATTAATCAGGTTTCAACAAACTGTAAAAACTATTAAATTTATTCGAGGCAAAACATTTTGAGCCAACAAAACGATTTAGACTAAAAAGGGTAGTTTTTAAAGATTTGTAAGGGTTGATACTTCAAAATATAGATAGATATATATAAATTAAGAAGTAAATTAATCAATTAAGTTTCAATAAACTGTAAAAACTATTAAATTTATTCGAGGCAAAAAATTTTGAACCAAGAAAACGATTTAGACAAAAAAGGGTGGTTTTTAAAGATTTTTAAGGGTTGATACTTCAAAATATAGATAGATATATATGGATTAAGAAGTAAATTGATTAATCAGGTTTCAACAAACTGTAAAAACTATTAAATTTATTCGAGGCGAAAAATTTTGAACCAAGAAAACGATTTAGACAAAAAAGGGTAGTTTTTAACGATTTTTGATAGTTGATACTTCAAAATTTATGAATTTTCTATTATACAATATGATAAGATATTTATGCTGCATAAACGAAAAACATTTGAATTGAAAAAATATAGGAAAAAGTATAATATTGGTATTTTTCGATAAGGGGTGGTTTTTACCCCTTAAAAACAATTTGAACACCTTGCGAACACGTAGATCTTAATGTGGAGGGTTAGATGAACTTAATTATAAATTTTCAGTCTTTTCTGTCAAATCGGAGCTGCATTAAAGAATTCGGAGGTTTGACAACATTTTGAAATTGAATGGCCCGCACTATTTTAAACCTAGGCGTGAATTCATTCGGGTTTCAAAAGTTTTCTTTCTGTTTCTTTTATTTTTTCAACACATATTAAAATTATCCCATATCAAATCAATTATTTAAAACTAATTGGAATGTATTGAGTGGGAAACATTAGTCTCCACAGGGTATAACTGCAATATTACAATTAACGATTCGTCAGAGACGTTGCGAATCCGGCAAAAGCCTCGACTTTCCAATTGGCTAAGAGCTACCACGGCTTTGATCCTTTGAAGTTTGAACCAAACAAACGCGAGGCATCCCCATAACGTTATATATGTCTACATAAATGTATTCATTCACTATGTCAATGGGACATGTCGATTTTCTAAAAGGCTTTACTACTCGTGCGGTTTTGAAACAGATACAAAAAAAACTGAGACACATTTTAGAACTAATCAGAGCCGATTTCAGGGTGTAGATCGTCCTATTTAGAGCGTTCCTTATTCTCACTACTAATAGACGAAAAACTATTTGAATTTTTCGAGAAAACAAGAGATACAAGACGATAGCTGTCAGTAATAAACTCCTTGGAGCTGAAGCCCGGAAAATGGATAAACTTTCAAGAAGAGTATTCACATTGCAATGAAAATGAGTGTCGAAAAACACTAAAAAGAAAGACACGTTCAAAGAATAGGTTAACAAGCTTTTCCGAATAGAAAACATCGCGAGAATCGGAAAATAACGTGCTGGGTTTCCAGAACGTCGGCAGCGGTTTCAGAAGACAATAAAAAAAATCATTCAAGCGTTCATTTCATCCAGATGGATCAGAAAATGGTTAACTTCAACATGATGGTGATTGAGCTTATATTCACCAGAAGAACTTGGGTTCGAAGTTCTAGATTTAATTGTGACATTCGAAGCTAGTTGATCGGGTTAAAGCTGTTGGTTTAATCCACGTCGAAAGTCATCGTTCACGATTTGATTCCAATTTTTTTTTGCCACGATGAATGATCGAGGTCGAATCACATCAATTCGTTAGTATTCAGTTGAACTGGCGTCTACTTTTGTCAGATCTTGTCCATGAACAATGCGTTGATGTATTTTCATGTCTATAGAGATCGAATCATGTCAATTTGTGAATATTCAGTTGAACTGGCGTCTACTTTTGTCAGATCTTGTCCATGAACAATGCGTTGATGTATTTTCATGTCTATAGAGATCGAATCATGTCAATTTGTGAATATTCAGTTGAACTGGCGTCTACTTTTGTCAGATCTTGTCCATGAACAATGCGTTGATGTATTTTCATGTCTATAGAGATCGAATCATGTCAATTTGTGAATATTCAGTTGAACTGGCGTCTACTTTTGTCAGATCTTGTCCATGAACAATGCGTTGATGTATTTTCATGTCTATAGAGGTCGAATCATGTCAATTTGTGAATATTCAGTTGAACTGGCGTCTACTTTTGTCAGATCTTGTCCATGAACAATGCGTTGATGTATTTTCATGTCTATAGAGGTCGAATCATGTCAATTTGTGAATATTCAGTTGAACTGGCGTCTACTTTTGTCAGATCTTGTCCATGAACAATGCGTTGATGTATTTTCATGTCTATAGAGGTCGAATCATGTCAATTTGTGAATATTCAGTTGAACTGGCGTCAACTTTTGTCAGATCTTGTCCATGAACAATGCGTTGATGTATTTTCATGTCTATAGAGGTCGAATCATGTCAATTTGTGAATATTCAGTTGAACTGGCGTCTACTTTTGTCAGATCTTGTCCATGAACAATGCGTTGATGTATTTTCATGTCTATAGAGGTCGAATCATGTCAATTTGTGAATATTCAGTTGAACTGGCGTCTACTTTTGTCAGATCTTGTCCATGAACAATGCGTTGATGTATTTTCATGTCTATAGAGGTCGAATCATGTCAATTTGTGAATATTCAGTTGAACTGGCGTCTACTTTTGTCAGATCTTGTCCATGAACAATGTGTTGATGTATTTTCATGTCTATAGAGGTCGAATCATGTCAATTTGTGAATATTCAGTTGAACTGGCGTCAACTTTTGTCAGATCTTGTCCATGAACAATGTGTTGATGTATTTTCATGTCTATAGAGGTCGAATCATGTCAATTTGTGAATATTCAGTTGAACTGGCGTCAACTTTTGTCAGATCTTGTCCATGAACAATGCGTTGATGTATTTTCATGTCTATAGAGGTCGAATCATGTCAATTTGTGAATATTCAGTTGAACTGGCGTCTACTTTTGTCAGATCTTGTCCATGAACAATGCGTTGATGTATTTTCATGTCTATAGAGGTCGAATCATGTCAATTTGTGAATATTCAGTTGAACTGGCGTCTACTTTTGTCAGATCTTGTCCATGAACAATGCGTTGATGTATTTTCATGTCTATAGAGGTCGAATCATGTCAATTTGTGAATATTCAGTTGAACTGGCGTCTACTTTTGTCAGATCTTGTCCATGAACAATGCGTTGATGTATTTTCATGTCTATAGAGGTCGAATCATGTCAATTTGTGAATATTCAGTTGAACTGGCGTCTACTTTTGTCAGATCTTGTCCATGAACAATGCGTTGATGTATTTTCATGTCTATAGAGGTCGAATCATGTCAATTTGTGAATATTCAGTTGAACTGGCGTCTACTTTTGTCAGATCTTGTCCATGAACAATGCGTTGATGTATTTTCATGTCTATAGAGGTCGAATCATGTCAATTTGTGAATATTCAGTTGAACTGGCGTCTACTTTTGTCAGATCTTGTCCATGAACAATGCGTTGATGTATTTTCATGTCTATAGAGGTCGAATCATGTCAATTTGTGAATATTCAGTTGAACTGGCGTCTACTTTTGTCAGATCTTGTCCATGAACAATGCGTTGATGTATTTTCATGTCTATAGAGGTCGAATCATGTCAATTTGTTAATATTCAGTTGAACTGGCGTCTACTTTTGTCAGATTTGGTCTATGATTGAGGTCGATTGTCATTTTATGTTGGTAACCATCTCGAATAGCACTCGTACGACAACACGTTCTGAGTTCGTGATTATTTAGATGAACTGGCGTCTACTTTTGCCAGATCTTGTCCATGAACAATGCGTTGATGTATTTTCATGCCTATTGAGGTTAAATCACATCAATTTGTGAATATTCAGTTGAACTGGCGTCTACTTTTGTCAGATTTGGTCTATGATTGAGGTCGATTGTCATTTTATGTTGGTAACCATCTCGAATAGCACGACAACAAGTTCTGAGTACGTTCACCATTAAAAAAGTCAAACCTCGAAGATGTTTAGAGTCGTTTTTCTTATATGAAGATGGGGAGTTAATTTTTTCGAAACAAGATATTTTTTTGTGTGTGTGTGTGTGTGTGTGTGTACCTTAGTATTTAAGTATTATTTCATGCGGTGAGAATGGGATTGAACATGAATAATTGAGAGCCTAGTGGGGTAGAAATAAAGAGCAAACAGAAAGTTGGTTATTTGATTAATCGCACTCCCAGCAAACACGATAAAGCGAATGAGTCGGGTTAGTGACTGAAGAGAATATGACGATAAATCGTTAACGAACCAATCACGGCGTCTATTTATGTAGAATAAACTATATTTACGTTGTTACCATAATCATTATACCTTTGGATTCGCGTGCCTGACTGCCACTTCTATCGATTTTCCTCCGTTACGTGTCAATTCGAAAAGGGTACTGCTGCTACACGATTTTATCCAAATTATATTAGGGTTGTGCCGTTCTAGGTATTGCTGATGGATTTTTTATAACGGACGCGTGTACTTCGATTTCGACCATGCTGAAATTATTCCTTACCGTACAAATTAAATCGCGATACGAATTTTACTTCTCAGATCTTTTTATATTTTTTTTTTGTCTTGATTCTACGATTATTTTGATGCAAATAATTGACGCTTCAACTTGTTTTAGTCTACAGGGAATTTTGAGCTTAAATCTTAAATTAAATTGTGCGTTTTTGATTTTATAGATTGGGATACTGAATAAGTCTAGTAGCTCTTAACAAAATTACGAATTTTTCGAAATTTTGGGACTTGAAACTCAAAAAACTGCTGTTACAAAAAATGTAGTAATTCTCTACAAAAAAGGGTCTCAGATATTTGTTCCTAACCTCAAAATTTCCAGCTTAAAAATATTTTGGAACGCGAATAACTTGAAAACTACGAAGATTTCGAAAAAAAGTGACGGAATAAAAAATGTGCAGCATAAAATTCTCTACAGATTGGATTGAAGCGTTTTTTCCTAACCACAAAATTTGAACTCGTAGAAACAAAATTGAATCCTGTGAAGCAATTCTAGGGAAAGTTTTTTTACTATTTTTGTTTTTGTTTATGTAACAAAAAAACTCAATGAAGCCATTTTCGTCGGAATCCAATTTAGAAAAACCATTTACGATGAAATTCCACTCAAAAAATTGCTTTCCTTTCAAATTAAACTTGGAAAAAACAATTTTTTTATTTGGAAAATTGATTTATGGAATAAAACTGATCTTATGAAAGCCAATTTTCATAAAATTAACCTCCAAAAATTCATTTTTGTGAATATGAACTTGAAAAAACCATTTTCGTCCGAATTCAACTTAGAAAAACCATTTACGATGAAATTCCACTCAAAAAATTGCTATCCTTTCAAATTAAACTTGGAAAAAACAATTTTTTTATTTGGAAAATTGATTTATGGAATAAAACTGATCTTATGAAAGCCAATTTTCATAAAATTAACCTCCAAAAATTCATTTTTGGGAATATGAACTTGAAAAAACCATTTTCGTCCGAATTCAACTTAGAAAAACCATTTACGATGAAATTCCACTCAAAAAATTGCTTTCCTTTCAAATTAAACTTGGAAAAAACAATTTTTTTATTTGGAAAATTGATTTCTGGAATGAAACTGATCTTATGAAAGCCAATTTTCATAAAATTAATGTCCAAAAATTAATTTTTGGGAATATGAACTTGAAAAAAACATTTTCGTCCTAATCCAATTTAGAAAAACCATTTACGATGAAATTCCACTCAAAAAATTGCTTTCCTTTCAAATTAAACTTACGAAAAGCAATTTTTTTATTTGGAAAATTGATTTCTGGAATAAAACTGATCTTATGTAAGCCAATTTTCATAAAATTAACCTCCAAAAATTCATTTTTGGAAATAGGAACTTGAAAAAACCATTTTCGTCCGAACTCAACTTAGAAAAACCATTTACGATGAAATTCCACTCAAAAAATTGCTTTCCTTTAAAATTTAACTCACGAAAACCAATTTTTTCAATTGAAAAATTGATTTCTGGAATAAAACTGATCTTATGAAAGTAAGTTTTCATAAAATTAACCTCCAAAAATTCATTTTTGGGAATATGAACTTGAAAAAACCATTTTCGTCCGAATTCAACTTAGAAAAACCATTTACGATGAAATTCCACTCAAAAAATTGCTATCCTTTCAAATTAAACTTGGAAAAAACAATTTTTTTATTTGGAAAATTGATTTATGGAATAAAACTGATCTTATGAAAGCCAATTTTCATAAAATTAACCTCCAAAAATTCATTTTTGTGAATATGAACATGAAAAAAACCATTTTCGTCCGAATTCAACTTAGAAAAACCATTTACGATGAAATTCCACTCAAAAAATTGCTATCCTTTCAAATTAAACTTGGAAAAAACAATTTTTTTATTTGGAAAATTGATTTATGGAATAAAACTGATCTTATGAAAGCCAATTTTCATAAAATTAACCTCCAAAAATTCATTTTTGGGAATATGAACTTGAAAAAAACCATTTTCGTCCGAATTCAACTTAGAAAAACCATTTACGATGAAATTCCACTCAAAAAATTGCTTTCCTTTCAAATTAAACTCACGAAAACCAATTTTTTCAATTGAAAAATTGATTTATGGAATAAAACTGATCTTATGAAAGCCAATTTTCATAAAATTAATGTCCAAAAATTCATTTTTGGGAATATGAACTTGAAAAAAACCATTTTCGTCCGAATTCAACTTAGAAAAACCATTTACGATGAAATTCCACTCAAAAAATTGCTTTCCTTTCAAATTAAACTCACGAAAACCAATTTTTTCAATTGAAAAATTGATTTATGGAATAAAACTGATCTTATGAAAGCCAATTTTCATAAAATTAATGTCCAAAAATTCATTTTTGGGAATATGAACTTGAAAAAACCATTTTCGTCCGAATTCAACTTAGAAAAACCATTTACGATGAAATTCCACTCAAAAAATTGCTTTCCTTTCAAATTAAACTCACGAAAACCAATTTTTTCAATTGAAAAATTGATTTATGGAATAAAACTGATCTTATGAAAGCCAATTTTCATAAAATTAATGTCCAAAAATTCATTTTTGGGAATATGAACTTGAAAAAAGCATTTTCGTCCGAATTCAACTTAGAAAAACCATTTACGATGAAATTCCACTCAAAAAATTGCTTTCCTTTCAAATTAAACTCACGAAAACCAATTTTTTCAATTGAAAAATTGATTTATGGAATAAAACTGATCTTATGAAAGCCAATTTTCATAAAATTAATGTCCAAAAATTCATTTTTGGGAATATGAACTTGAAAAAACCATTTTCGTCCGAATTCAACTTAGAAAAACCATTTACGATGAAATTCCACTCAAAAAATTGCTTTCCTTTAAAATTTAACTCACGAAAACCAATTTTTTCAATTGAAAAATTGATTTCTGGAATAAAACTGATCTTATGAAAGTAAGTTTTCATAAAATTAACCTCCAAAAATTCATTTTTGGGAATATGAACTTGAAAAAACCATTTTCGTCCGAATTCAACTTAGAAAAACCATTTACGATGAAATTCCACTCAAAAAATTGCTTTCCTTTCAAATTAAACTTGGAAAAAACAATTTTTTTATTTGGAAAATTGATTTATGGAATAAAACTGATC
Organism: Diorhabda sublineata; assembly: GCF_026230105.1. Classification (NCBI taxonomy): domain Eukaryota; kingdom Metazoa; phylum Arthropoda; class Insecta; order Coleoptera; family Chrysomelidae; genus Diorhabda; species Diorhabda sublineata. The sequence goes on from NC_079482.1 coordinate 970,999, forward strand.
TTATGAAAGCCAATTTTCATAAAATTAATGTCCAAAAATTCATTTTTGGGAATAGGAACTTGAAAAAACCATTTTCGTCCGAATTCAACTTAGAAAAACCATTTACGATGAAATTCCACTCAAAAAATTGCTTTCCTTTCAAATTAAACTCACGAAAACCAATTTTTTCAATTGAAAAATTGATTTCTGGAATGAAACTGATCTTATGAAAGCCAATTTTCATAAAATTAATGTCCAAAAATTCATTTTTGGGAATATGAACTTGAAAAAAACATTTTCGTCCTAATCCAATTTAGAAAAACCATTTACGATGAAATTCCACTCAAAAAATTGCTTTCCTTTCAAATTAAACTTGGAAAAAACAATTTTTTTATTTGGAAAATTGATTTCTGGAATGAAACTGATCTTATGAAAGCCAATTTTCATAAAATTAATGTCCAAAAATTCATTTTTGGGAATATGAACTTGAAAAAAACATTTTCGTCCTAATCCAATTTAGAAAAACCATTTACGATGAAATTCCACTCAAAAAATTGCTATCCTTTCAAATTAAACTTGGAAAAAACAATTTTTTTATTTGGAAAATTGATTTATGGAATAAAACTGATCTTATGAAAGCCAATTTTCATAAAATTAATGTCCAAAAATTCATTTTTGGGAATAGGAACTTGAAAAAACCATTTTCGTCCGAATTCAACTTAGAAAAACCATTTACGATGAAATTCCACTCAAAAAATTGCTTTCCTTTCAAATTAAACTCACGAAAACCAATTTTTTCAATTGAAAAATTGATTTCTGGAATAAAACTGATCTTATGAAAGTCAGTTTTCATAAAATTAACCTCCAAAAATTCATTTTTGGGAATATGAACTTGAAAAAACCATTTTCGTCCGAATTCAACTTAGAAAAACCATTTACGATGAAATTCCACTCAAAAAATTGCTTTCCTTTCAAATTAAACTCACGAAAACCAATTTTTTCAATTGAAAAATTGATTTATGGAATAAAACTGATCTTATGAAAGCCAATTTTCATAAAATTAATGTCCAAAAATTCATTTTTGGGAATATGAACTTGAAAAAACCATTTTCGTCCGAATTCAACTTAGAAAAACCATTTACGATGAAATTCCACTCAAAAAATTGCTTTCCTTTCAAATTAAACTCACGAAAACCAATTTTTTCAATTGAAAAATTGATTTCTGGAATAAAACTGATCTTATGAAAGTCAGTTTTCATAAAATTAACCTCCAAAAATTCATTTTTGGGAATATGAACTTGAAAAAACCATTTTCGTCCGAATTCAACTTAGAAAAACCATTTACGATGAAATTCCACTCAAAAAATTGCTTTCCTTTCAAATTAAACTTGGAAAAAACAATTTTTTTATTTGGAAAATTGATTTCTGGAATGAAACTGATCTTATGAAAGCCAATTTTCATAAAATTAATGTCCAAAAATTCATTTTTGGGAATATGAACTTGAAAAAAACATTTTCGTCCTAATCCAATTTAGAAAAACCATTTACGATGAAATTCCACTCAAAAAATTGCTATCCTTTCAAATTAAACTTGGAAAAAACAATTTTTTTATTTGGAAAATTGATTTATGGAATAAAACTGATCTTATGAAAGCCAATTTTCATAAAATTAATGTCCAAAAATTCATTTTTGGGAATAGGAACTTGAAAAAACCATTTTCGTCCGAATTCAACTTAGAAAAACCATTTACGATGAAATTCCACTCAAAAAATTGCTTTCCTTTCAAATTAAACTCACGAAAACCAATTTTTTCAATTGAAAAATTGATTTCTGGAATAAAACTGATCTTATGAAAGTCAGTTTTCATAAAATTAACCTCCAAAAATTCATTTTTGGGAATATGAACTTGAAAAAACCATTTTCGTCCGAATTCAACTTAGAAAAACCATTTACGATGAAATTCCACTCAAAAAATTGCTTTCCTTTCAAATTAAACTTGGAAAAAACAATTTTTTTATTTGGAAAATTGATTTCTGGAATGAAACTGATCTTATGAAAGCCAATTTTCATAAAATTAATGTCCAAAAATTCATTTTTGGGAATATGAACTTGAAAAAACCATTTTCGTCCGAATTCAACTTAGAAAAACCATTTACGATGAAATTCCACTCAAAAAATTGCTTTCCTTTCAAATTAAACTCACGAAAACCAATTTTTTCAATTGAAAAATTGATTTATGGAATAAAACTGATCTTATGAAAGCCAATTTTCATAAAATTAATGTCCAAAAATTCATTTTTGGGAATATGAACTTGAAAAAACCATTTTCGTCCGAATTCAACTTAGAAAAACCATTTACGATGAAATTCCACTCAAAAAATTGCTTTCCTTTCAAATTAAACTCACGAAAACCAATTTTTTCAATTGAAAAATTGATTTATGGAATAAAACTGATCTTATGAAAGCCAATTTTCATAAAATTAATGTCCAAAAATTCATTTTTGGGAATATGAACTTGAAAAAACCATTTTCGTCCGAATTCAACTTAGAAAAACCATTTACGATGAAATTCCACTCAAAAAATTGCTTTCCTTTCAAATTAAACTCACGAAAACCAATTTTTTCAATTGAAAAATTGATTTCTGGAATAAAACTGATCTTATGAAAGCCAGTTTTCATAAAATTAACCTCCAAAAATTCATTTTTGGGAATATGAACTTGAAAAAACCATTTTCGTCCGAATTCAACTTAGAAAAACCATTTACGATGAAATTCCACTCAAAAAATTGCTTTCCTTTCAAATTAAACTTACGAAAAGCAATTTTTTTATTTGGAAAATTGATTTATGGAATAAAACTGATCTTATGAAAGCCAATTTTCATAAAATTAATGTCCAAAAATTCATTTTTGGAAATATGAACTTGAAAAAACCATTTTCGTCCTAATCCAATTTAGAAAAACCATTTACGATGAAATTCCACTCAAAAAATTGCTTTCCTTTCAAATTAAACTTACGAAAAGCAATTTTTTTATTTGGAAAATTGATTTCTGGAATAAAACTGATCTTATGTAAGCCAATTTTCATAAAATTAACCTCCAAAAATTCATTTTTGGAAATAGGAACTTGAAAAAACCATTTTCGTCCGAACTCAACTTAGAAAAACCATTTACGATGAAATTCCACTCAAAAAATTGCTTTCCTTTAAAATTAAACTTAGAAAAAGCAATTTTTGTAATTGGAAAATTGATTTCTGGAGTAAAACTAATCTTATGAAAGCCAGTTTTCATAAAAATAATCTCCAAAAATTCATTTTTGGGAATATAAACCATTTTAATTCATAAGTTGCTTGCCTATTTAACAAAACATTTCAAAATAATGAACAATTAGTAAAAAGAAAATCGGTATTGCTTGTTCAAAAATGCAGTAGAGAAACTAAACTATAGAATGGTCAACAGGATCTTCCGATCTGACACCATTAGATTTTTTCTGAGAATATGTCAAAACTAAGCCTCTCAATTTGTATGACTTAGAATCTGGTCCTTGTAGAGGTTTAGAAACTGTTGCGAGGTAAAAAGCTATTTGGTCTTAAAAGGAACTCCAAATTTTTGTGAAGCTACCTTGGCTAAATCGATCACGTGACTACGCCAGGACATATAACTTCCAACCTTGATACTTGATGGTGATATTTTCATGTCCAGATAGGACAAACTCCTGAGCTGCAATGCCAGCCTTCTTTATAAGGACATTGTACATGAATTAAGTCAAGAATTTTCCAAAGAATTCAATTAGGACGGTTGCAGGTGAAATAGGAAAGTCCTGCATTTAAAAATACAAAATAACGTGTGCCCCAACATTATTTTATTTGCTGTGAAAACGAGTGCAAATTTTGAGACATCCTATAACACAAAACCACCACTAAATATTAGACTTTTTAAAGCGACAACGTAACTTTCATAAAACGCAGCATATTTTCAAAATTACTCACAAATATATCTGCAACAGATGTGGCAGAAAAATTAAAACAAAAAAAAACACGTTCGATTATATTTTCCACCAAACACGAAAGATAAAACATCCATTTTGGAACTGATATTCACACAATAAAACCAAATATTCATTGAAACATTCAATGAACAATATGTTTCGGGAAAATACCTGCCAATTTATAGTTTCCATGGCAAATTTTAGTAGAAACTCGTAAACATACGAGGAAAATATCCACCAACTAAATTTTCATATTGCTCTAAATACATCGCAGATATTTGATATTCACTTTGCATTTCATTTATCTCTTTCTCTCACGATTTGCATTTTCAATTAACTGTTAATATAGTGAAAACCGAAAAAGTTTCGCTTTGTTCCGGCCATTGAATTTGGCGCAGTCTATAGGATTGTTCGGGAAATAAATATTTATATTTCAACTATAGCACCCTACCTAGAGTGTTTTTAAATCAATGCTTTCAATTTAGCTTAATTAGGCAACAAATTAGAATACTTTTTCCGGTGGAAAGATTTTCATGATAACGATGAATAACAATGTGTTAGCAAGATATATAGCGACAGACATGTCATGTATAGATCCAGATAACAATATAATTTATAGTAGCTGTTCCAAAGGGAAAACTCGCACAACTACCGAAATCAATAAATACATTCTCTTGGGCTAGCGCTAAATCATCGCGGAAACTTTCGCTCTTTCGGAAATATCGGATTAAAAACTACCTGCCGGGGAACTTCTTCGAAAAGTTTGTTTGGTATATCAGGTAGTTGTGTATGCGAGCTTTTTGTTCGCCGTCTGGGGATATTTACAATTTATAAAAATAAAAAAAAAATATCTAAACGTTATATCCACAGATATGATCGTTCGGCGACGGTTCCGGCCAAAAATTAAATTTTCATCCAAAGGTCAATGATCAAAACCGATTTCGTTCTTTCGAACGAAGATGTCTGTGAACTTGATCGAATATTATTTTCCTCCCCTTTTCCAATGTCGGGACGTCTAAACAATTTGCTTATTCCCATTTTTTTTTTGAGTATTAATTGGCAATTAATTTAAGAGAAACGAATAAACGGTGATCAAAGTGAAAGAGATCGAGTTAAACTTTCAATTTATTTTGTTTACACAACACCACGTTTTATTTAGTGTAATTTGCTAAATATAGCTACAATTATATACATTATAATATATAATAATACTTTGGAAAATCTACAAATATGCGACAGCTGCTAACAAGCAACTTCTAATAATATTCAGCAATATATTGTGGCCTTATTTAGAAATATTTGGTAATAAGTAGCCTTATCTGGATTTATCTAGCAAAAATTTGTTAATATAAAACGATATGTAGCCATTTATAGCAATATTTAACGATAAATAGCGATGTCTGTCAATGTATTGCTACATTTCGCTATTTATATAGCAATTTATATTAATAGAGCAGCAATAAATAGCAAAATACAGCCATATATATCTAATCTACCAATTTCTAGCTATATCTAGCAATATATTATTCTATCTAGCGATATTTAGTGATATTTGGCGATAAAAAGCGATGTCTGTCAACGTACTGCAACATTTTGCTATTTATATAGCTATTTATATTGATAGAGCAGCAATAAATAGCAGCATGTAGCTATATATTTCTAATCTACCAACTTCTAGAGAAATTTACCTTTAATTAGCAATTCTTGACAATATCTAGCGATATTTAGCAATGTGTGGCAACCTTTATTATTAGAGTAGCAATTCTCACCAATTTCTAGCTATATCTAGCAATATATTATTCTATCTAGCGATATTTAGTGATATTTGGCGATAAAAAGCGATGTCTGTCAACGTATTGCTACATTTCGCTATTTATATTGATAGAGCAGCAATAAATAGCAGCATGTAGCTATATATTTCTAATCTACCAACTTCTAGAGAAATTTACCTTTAGTTAGCAATTCTTGACAATATCTAGCGATATTTAGCAATGTGTGGCAACCTTTATTATTAGAGTAGCAATTCTCACCAATTTCTAGCTATATCTAGCAATATATCATTCTATCTAGCGATATTTAGCGATATTTGGCGATAAAAAGCGATGTCTGTCAACGTACTGCAACATTTTGCTATTTATATAGCTATTTATATTGATAGAGCAGCAATAAATAGCAGCATGTAGCTATATATTTCTAATCTACCAACTTCTAGAGAAATTTACCTTTAGTTAGCAATTCTTGACAATATCTAGCGATATTTAGCAATGTGTGGCAACCTTTATTATTAGAGTAGCAATTCTCACCAATTTCTAGCTATATCTAGCAATATATTATTCTATCTAGCGATATTTAGTGATATTTGGCGATAAAAAGCGATGTCTGTCAACGTATTGCTACATTTCGCTATTTATATTGATAGAGCAGCAATAAATAGCAGCATGTAGCTATATATTTCTAATCTACCAACTTCTAGAGAAATTTACCTTTAGTTAGCAATTCTTGACAATATCTAGCGATATTTAGCAATGTGTGGCAACCTTTATTATTAGAGTAGCAATTCTCACCAATTTCTAGCTATATCTAGCAATATATCATTCTATCTAGCGATATTTAGCGATATTTGGCGATAAAAAGCGATGTCTGTCAACGTACTGCAACATTTTGCTATTTATATAGCTATTTATATTGATAGAGCAGCAATAAATAGCAGCATGTAGCTATATATTTCTAATCTACCAACTTCTAGAGAAATTTACCTTTAATTAGCAATTCTTGACAATATCTAGCGATATTTAGCAATGTGTGGCAACCTTTATTATTAGAGTAGCAATTCTCACCAATTTCTAGCTATATCTAGCAATATATTATTCTATCTAGCGATATTTAGTGATATTTGGCGATAAAAAGCGATGTCTGTCAACGTATTGCTACATTTCGCTATTTATATTGATAGAGCAGCAATAAATAGCAGCATGTAGCTATATATTTCTAATCTACCAACTTCTAGAGAAATTTACCTTTAGTTAGCAATTCTTGACAATATCTAGCGATATTTAGCAATGTGTGGCAACCTTTATTATTAGAGTAGCAATTCTCACCAATTTCTAGCTATATCTAGCAATATATTATTCTATCTAGCGATATTTAGTGATATTTGGCGATAAAAAGCGATGTCTGTCAACGTATTGCTACATTTCGCTATTTATATAGCTATTTATATTGATAGAGCAGCAATAAATAGCAGCATGTAGCTATATATTTCTAATCTACCAACTTCTAGAGAAATTTACCTTTAGTTAGCAATTCTTGACAATATCTAGCGATATTTAGCAATGTTTGGCAACCTTTATTATTAGAGTAGCAATTCTCACCAATTTCTAGCTATATCTAGCAATATATTATTCTATCTAGCGATATTTAGTGATATTTGGCGATAAAAAGCGATGTCTGTCAACGTACTGCAACATTTTGCTATTTATATAGCTATTTATATTGATAGAGCAGCAATAAATAGCAGCATGTAGCTATATATTTCTCATCTATCAACTTCTAGAGAAATTTACCTTTAATTAGCAATTCTTGGCAATATCTAGCGATATTTAGCAATATGTGGCAACCTTTATTATTAGAGTAGCAATTCTCATCAATTTCTAGTTATGTCTAGCAATATATGATTCTATCTAACGATATATAGAGATATATACTTCGTTTTAGCTATACTTGGTAATATACAGCAATAACAGCGGTATTTATAGCGGTATATAGCGATATGTAACCCTATTTAGCAATGTTTGACGATACTTAGCAATATTTGACGACGTATATCGATATTTAACATCATATATAGCAATCCTCGTATTATTAGAGCAGCAATACACGGTAATATGTATATACCCTACCTCATATAGTGATATCTAGCGATATTCATCTTTATTTAGCAATTTATAGCGATATAAAGCAATATGTGGCAACCTTCATTATTAGAGTAGCAATTCTCATCAATTTCTAGCTATGTCCAGCAATATATGATTCTATCTAGCGATATTTAGCGATATATAGAGATATCTACTTCGTTTTAGTTATAATTGTTAATATACAGCAATAACAGCGGTATTTATAGCGGTATATAGCGATATGTAACCCTATTTAGCAATGTTTGACGATACTTAGCGATATTAGACGACGTATATCGATATTTAACCTCATATATAGCAATCCTCGTATTATTAGAGCAGCAATAAACAGCAATATGTATATATCCTACCTCATATAGCAATATCTAGCGATATTTATCCTTATTTAGCAATTTATAGCGATATAAAGCAATGTGTGGCAACCTTTATTATTAGAGTAGCAATTCTCATCAATTTCTAGTTATGTCTAGCAATATATGATTCTATCTAACGATATATAGAGATATATACTTCGTTTTAGCTATACTTGGTAATGTACAGCAATAAAAGCGGTATTTATAGAGGTATATAGCGATATGTAACCCTATTTAGCAATATTTGACGACTTATATCGATATTTAACCTCATATATAGCAATCCTCGTATTATTAGAGCAGCAATAAACAGCAATATGTATATATCCTACCTCATATAGCAATATCTAGCGATATTTATCCTTATTTAGCAATTTATAGCGATATAAAGCAATGTGTGGCAACCTTTATTATTAGAGTAGCAATTCTCATCAATTTCTAGCTATGTCCAGCAATATATGATTCTATCTAGCGATATTTAGCGATATATAGAGATATATACTCCGTTTTAGCTATACTTGGTAATATACAGCAATAACAGCGGTATTTATAGCGGTATATAGCGATATGTAACCCTATTTAGCAATGTTTGACGATACTTAGCGATATTAGACGACGTATATCGATATTTAACCTCATATATAGCAATCCTCGTATTATTAGAGCAGCAATAAACAGCAATATGTATATATCCTACCTCATATAGCAATATCTAGCGATATTTATCCTTATTTAGCAATTTATAGCGATATAAAGCAATGTGTGGCAACCTTTATTATTAGAGTAGCAATTCTCATCAATTTCTAGTTATGTCTAGCAATATATGATTCTATCTAACGATATATAGAGATATATACTTCGTTTTAGCTATACTTGGTAATATACAGCAATAAAAGCGGTATTTATAGAGGTATATAGCGATATGTAACCCTATTTAGCAATATTTGACGACTTATATCGATATTTAACCTCATATATAGCAATCCTCGTATTATTAGAGCAGCAATAAACAGCAATATGTATATATCCTACCTCATATAGCAATATCTAGCGATATTCATCTTTATTTAGCAATTTATAGCGATATATAGCAATGAAATAACAGTACTCGTTAATTTATAGCTACGCCTAGCAATATCTAGCTATATTTGGTGATATCTAGCAAACTAGATGGCAATTTATATTATAGCAACTACAGTTAGCAATATATAGCACTAATATGGTATTGATTGTAGCACAATAGCACGTTTTAGTTAGTAGTACATGTCCAAAACCTTCGAGATTATGGTAGATCTAATCTATTATTACAAAACAATAAATTGTTTCAAGTTTTAGAAATGAAATTCTCATTTAAACCTTCTCGTTTAGTGAATAACTACACATTCCATAAATACATTCATTGTACATTCGAGTGTAAGCTGAAACGTTTGTTGATAATTTTCTAGCTCTCTCATATTCGGCATTCTTCAACGAATGAATCGGGGATAATCATTCAATCAGATATCCGATTCCGCTTTAACAACTCACACGCTTAATGAATGCTTTTGTAACAAAATATTTAAATCCAAAAGAATGAACTAAACATCGCGATCTAATGAATAGAACGTTATTTTCATCAAAGCATACGATTGTACCTCTACTAGGTGTCGCTAATCTTTCAAGCCAAAATTTTGAACGGCCATAATCATACCAATATTTTATTCTTAAAAAAATTATCTATTTGTATGGTTTTTCGCAATAAATTAGATGATTACTTAAGTATTTTGGCCGAAATTGTTTAGACACGAAGCTCTTCTTGGTGTATTATACAGTGAAACTTTAGAATTTACTCTGAAGAATCGTCGTTGAACCTTTATTTTGTTTCCTGTCTTACTTCTGGACCCTCCAGTTGCTATTGAAACGATTTTTGCACGGAATTTGTTAAATATTTCTTTCTATTTTGTCCCGAGAGCGTTAACACTCATAAAAATTCATCTTTTGGACCTTAAGAAGACATATATCTGACAAAAAAAGCACTTGGTACAGTATCTTTTGTATGGGAAAGACGTTCTTAACAACTTTGATCACCAAATTCATCATCTTAAGTATTTTGGTCGAAATTGTTTAGACACGGAGCGCTTCTTGGTGTATTATACAGTAAAAGTTTAGAATTTACTCTGAAGAATCGTCGTTGAACCTTTATTTTGTTTCCTGTCTTACTTCTGGATCCTCCAGTTGCTATTGAAACGATTTTTGCACGAAATTTGTTATACCTCACCTTCTATTTTGTTCCTAGAGGGTTAAAAATCATAGAAATTCATCTTTTGGACCTTAAGAAGACATATATCTGACAAAAAAAGCACTTGGTACAGTATCTTTTGTATGGGAAAGACGTAATTAACAATTTTGATCACCAAATTCATCATCTTAAGTATTTTGGTCGAAATTGTTTAGACACGGAGCGCTTCTTGGTGTATTATACAGTAAAAGTTTAGAATTTACTCTGAAGAATCGTCGTTGAACCTTTATTTTGTTTCCTGTCTTACTTCTGGACCCTCCAGTTGCTATTGAAACGATTTTTTCACCGAATTTGTTATACCTCACCTTCTAATTTGTTCCTAGAGCGTTAAAAATCATAGAAAATCATCTTTTGGGCCTTAAGAAGACATATATCTGACAAAAAAAGCACTTGGTACAGTATCTTTTGTATGGGAAAGACGTTCTTAACAACTTTGATCACCAAATTCATCATCTTAAGTATTTTGGTCGAAATTGTTTAGACACGGAGCGCTTCTTGGTGTATTATACAGTAAAAGTTTAGAATTTACTCTGAAGAATCGTCGTTGAACCTTTATTTTGTTTCCTGTCTTACTCCTGGATCCTCCAGTTGCTATTGAAACGATTTTTTCACGGAATTTGTTATACCTCACCTTCTATTTTGATCCTAGAGCGTTAAAAATCATAGAAATTCATCTTTTGGACCTTAAGAAGACATATATCTGACAAAAAAAGCACTTGGTACAGTATCTTTTGTATGGGAAAGACGTTCTTAACAACTTTGATCACCAAATTCATCATCTTAAGTATTTTGGTCGAAATTGTTTAGACACGGAGCGCTTCTTGGTGTATTATACAGTAAAAGTTTAGAATTTACTCTGAAGAATCGTCGTTGAACCTTTATTTTGTTTCCTGTCTTACTTCTGGACCCTCCAGTTGCTATTGAAACGATTTTTTCACCGAATTTGTTATACCTCACCTTCTATTTTGTTCCTAGAGGGTTAAAAATCATAGAAATTCATCTTTTGGACCTTAAGAAGACATATATCTGACAAAAAAAGCACTTGGTACAGTATCTTTTGTATGGGAAAGACGTAATTAACAATTTTGATCACCAAATTCATCTTTTCAAGTATTTTGGCCGTGATTGTTTAGACACGAAGCGCTTCTTGGTGTATTATACAGTAAAAGTTTAGAATTTACTCTGAAGAATCGTCGTTGAACCTTTATTTTGTTTCCTGTCTTACTCCTGGATCCTCCAGTTGCTATTGAAACGATTTTTGCACGGAATTTGTTAAATATTTCTTTCTATTTTGTCCCGAGAGCGTTAACACTCATAAAAATTCATCTTTTGGACCTTAAGAAGACATATATCTGACAAAAAAAGCACTTGGTACAGTATCTTTTGTATGGGAAAGACGTAATTAACAATTTTGATCACCAAATTCATCTTTTCAAGTATTTTGGCCGTGATTGTTTAGACACGAAACGCTTCTTGGTGTATTATACAGTAAAAGTTTAGAATTTACTCTGAAGAATCGTCGTTGAACCTTTATTTTGTTTCCTGTCTTACTTCTGGATCCTCCAGTTGCTATTGAAACGATTTTTTCACGGAATTTGTTATACCTCACCTTCTATTTTGTTCCTAGAGCGTTAAAAATCATAGAAATTCATCTTTTGGACCTTAAGAAGACATATATCTGACAAAAAAAGCACTTGGTACAGTATCTTTTGTATGGGAAAGACGTTCTTAACAATTTTGATCACCAAATTCATCATCTCAACTATTTTGGCCGAAATTGTTTAGACACGAAGCGCTTCTTGGTGAATTATACAGTAAAAGTTTAGAATTTACTCTGAAGAATCGTCGTTGAACCTTTATTTTGTTTCCTGTCTTACTTCTGGATCCTCCAGTTGCTATTGAAACGATTTTTGCACGGAATTTGTTATACCTCACCTTCTATTTTATTCCTAGAGCGTTAAAAATCATAGAAATTCATCTTTTGGACCTTAAGAAGACATATATCTGACAAAAAAAGCACTTGGTACAGTATCTTTTGTATGGGAAAGACGTTCTTAACAATTTTGATCACCAAATTCATCATCTCAACTATTTTGGCCGAAATTGTTTAGACACGAAGCGCTTCTTGGTGAATTATACAGTAAAAGTTTAGAATTTACTCTGAAGAATCGTCGTTGAACCTTTATTTTGTTTCCTGTCTTACTTCTGGATCCTCCAGTTGCTATTGAAACGATTTTTTCACGGAATTTGTTATACCTCACCTTCTATTTTGTTCCTAGAGCGTTAAAAATCATAGAAATTCATCTTTTGGACCTTAAGAAGACATATATCTGACAAAAAAAGCACTTGGTACAGTATCTTTTGTATGGGAAAGACGTTCTTAACAATTTTGATCACCAAATTCATCATCTCAACTATTTTGGCCGAAATTGTTTAGACACGAAGCGCTTCTTGGTGAATTATACAGTAAAAGTTTAGAATTTACTCTGAAGAATCGTCGTTGAACCTTTATTTTGTTTCCTGTCTTACTTCTGGATCCTCCAGTTGCTATTGAAACGATTTTTGCACGGAATTTGTTATACCTCACCTTCTATTTTATTCCTAGAGCGTTAAAAATCATAGAAATTCATCTTTTGGACCTTAAGAAGACATATATCTGACAAAAAAAGCACTTGGTACAGTATCTTTTGTATGGGAAAGACGTTCTTAACAATTTTGATCACCAAATTCATCATCTCAACTATTTTGGCCGAAATTGTTTAGACACGAAGCGCTTCTTGGTGAATTATACAGTAAAAGTTTAGAATTTACTCTGAAGAATCGTCGTTGAACCTTTATTTTGTTTCCTGTCTTACTTTTGGATCCTCCAGTTGCTATTGAAACGATTTTTGCACGGAATTTGTTAAATATTTCCTTCTATTTTGTCCCGAGAGCGTTAACACTCATAAAAATTCATCTTTTGGACCTTGGGTAGAAAGTACAAGTCGTAATAAATTCGAAACGAATTTCATCGTAGTTTTAAGAAACTTTTTTATTATACGCAAAATTAAATAATAAAAATCGAAGGGATGTGATGAAACAGTGACATTCACAATACCATTAAGAGCATATCGGGGAAATTATTGTCTAGAGTGACATTATTCACGTCTGAAAGGTCTTTCGTCGATTTAAATGTCACAAGACGACAACGTATATAAAGCCACTAATAATACAGTTGTATATAACTGCCAAAAACATATTGCAGGGTTTGTACTAATAATTTTTCAATATTAAAACTTCTTCCCCAATCCAGTTACAATGAAAAAATAGTGGAAATATCCCATTTTCCAATGTAATATTCTTATTAACGTTCTAGATTTTCTAATCCGCCATTTTGTCAAGTTTTAGTCGTAATGGAGCTGCATCCGAAGACCGTATATGGATTAGTATTTGCTACGAAACTTTTTTAGGTCCATAGTACCAAAATTTTCAAGGTTTTTATTCAAGAACGAAGTTCCGAAGATATAGAACCACTTTCCATACGTTCAAACAAGTAATTGAAGCTGCTAACGAATCATTTTCGAATGATATCATTTCAAACGACGTCCTAGAAGCTTCCCTCTCAATTTGTTTCAAGTACCATAAATCATTTAACGAACAACAAACTGCATTAATCCAGATCTAACACGCTCTTAATATATTTAACCAATTACAGAATTTCCAGCAGGTCAAATGGACCGCAGGAAGATTTAATGAATCGAATCAAATAACTTTCGAGGTGGTACAACTTGTTGTTTGGTTACAAAACCAGGAAATTGTCGGTGTTTTTAGCTAAGGTACTAGCAAGAATTCGTATAGAATGTAAAAGAAAATGAAAGACAAGTGCTTCAAGGATCAGTCAAAGACACTTGCTATGTAATTGCTTACAAACTATATTGATTCCATGCAGCATCGAGTGAATTAAAACATTTCTGGTTACACTATACGAGGTCTGGCTATTAACTAACAAGACTACCCACCTAGAGGGCGCCCTAGACGAGGTGGTGGTTAAAAAACAAGTAGTGCGCACGTGTCAAAACACTATTATAGTAATTATAGTATAAATTGTTGCTAGATGTCTATGGAGACAATTCTCTATCTCGAGCGCGTGTTTTTGAGTGTTAAAAACGCTTTAATGAGTGTTTAGAAAGCACTAAAAATGATCAACGCTCAGGTCACCGTGTGATTGTTTCAACTCCGGATGATTGCCGAAGCTGGTGCCAAAAAATCTGATTCCTAATCAAAAGTTCTTGCTTCAAGGGGTCTGCTGAGATTTCCTGGAAAGGTTAGAAAAAGATCTGCTTTGAAAGGGACCCGATTTGAATTAATGGAAGCGGTAAAGCAAAAAACGGCGTATCTCCTAAAGACCTTCACGAAAGAAGACTTCCAGCACCGCTTCCATCAATGGAAAAAACGTATGGAAAGGTTTCGTTTATTATTCTATCAAATTTGATTAATATCACAGGATTAACATCGATAATGTCATCATTGAACAACTAAAATGTATAAAAAAAAGTTACGTGAAGCAAATTCCAGAATATTCTTCAAAATAAAAAGCGTTAAGATTAAATTTAATTAAATTATTGTTAATAACTTTTAGAATGAATATTGTTAGTTCGTTCTTGATATTAATTGTATTAATTGTAATTTTTGGGGTTGGATGTTATTTCAGTTGACTTCAGTTACAAATTTTTTTCACGAACTAATCTAGAACCAAGCGGTTCGTGATTTTGAAATTGAAATTTATTCATATATTTGTATCTAAAATAATTTTCTTCAATTATAATTTTATAACCATTGCATATACTAATAAATTACTGTTTTATTTCTTTGTATTCACTCCGGCTTTTTCGATTTAAGAATTCTTCAAATAGAAAACTATTTATCACAATTTCTGCTGGTATAAAAAAACAATTTATAATCGATTACACACTTATTTCTGTTTCAGTGAAAAATATTTGTTCTGTATTCGTGTTTGTCTCGTAGTGGTGCTTTTTAATTTTTCATAAAGGAAAATATGGAATCAAAACCTCTGATTTCATATTCCACGAAGTGCTCGATTGAAAAATTATAATTTTCAGGTTCAAATGAATAATCCGCGATTACTAAATCTATTTACGTAATTATATAAATGTTGTTAACATTCATTTTAATATAATCTATGAATGATTTAAAGAATATCGACAAGTTTTGTCCAGTACAATCTCGTTTGTGAGTCTCGCTTTCGAGACGAGACTCGAGACGATATTTGAAATATTGCGATACAGAAAGTCTGTTTTAAATACTTAAACTATAAGTACCAGCAGTAGAAGGCGTTCGAAAATGACAATTTTAGACTCTACCTCGTAGCAAACACCAAGAGAAAGTAGCTAAATCCATTCCTCGATGACAACGCCGACCTGGTGGCCACTCCCGCTAGCTTCGTGTCAACACCAAGTGATATTTCATAATTTTTGACGCTTAGTTTTTCTTCGACAACCGATTTTTCCGGAAACAAGAAAATTGAGTTACCAAATATTTGTTTTTCAAATGCAAAACATGTGTACGCATCATAATTTACGATCCTAACATTTTGGACTACTAGGATTAAGCGTTCAAGCTTTCGGCACGGACCAAAACAGCCGCAAGTGATGATATCATCGAAATAGTTGATTAAATGATGCTGGAAAATCGAAATATTGAAGTTAGGGATACAGAAGAAGCTGTCACTTCCAAAAGTAAGCGAACTGTTTTTTTTATCAACCTCCGATGAGTTATAAATAAAAGGAAAGTTCTTATAAAACAATAATTTTATTACCAAAAGATTGGTACACTTTTCGACATAATCACCGAAGACATTTGTCGTATCTGTGGACAAGATTTTTAATACCTTCTTGAAAAAAAAACTGCCTACAATGAATTCAAGTAGTCCTCGACTCTCTTTGGTTCATTTCAGAAAAAAAAAAAGAAAGCAATCTGTGGTTTTATTAACCACTCTGTCAACCTAGTCATCCGAAACGAAATATTTGCATCCTTGATCCTTTTCCCATACACTCGACTCATTTTCCGATGGATTTCTACACCACTATGACTTTCAGCCTGTAGAAAACTTCGCAATTCACACTTGGCAGCTTATAGAGCTGTAGCACAACGCCGACTGACGCCTGAATGTCAGTGTTGTCTTCTGCCCGCGTAGTATGTACACGGAGTAATCGGAGGTTGAAAAAAACGGCCCTTGTACCTACCATTAACTGTTGAAATGAAAAAGCAGTTAAGACATCGGCATATAAAGTTTTTTTTAAGACAATCATCGATAAAATCGACAAAAAACCCTCGTAATCTTTTTCAGTTTAGTGTGGTAAATGAAATAAGGATGATTTTCCGTATTTTCACTTACAATTTCCATCGGTATGAAGAATAAATTTGGCGAGGGAGTCTAACGAATGTATGTAATTAGTTATTCCCTTTTATTATCAAATATTTACGACTCATTTAAATAGCAGATTTTCCCTCAGTTTCGATTTAAGTACTTCATTAGACACCGGGGTGGAGAGTAGCGAGTTGTTAAGTTATAGCAGTTGTGATATTATCGGTAATCTTAATGAATGCCGGGAACAATAGACCGTGGGAGTCGTGTAGAGTGGCCGCAAGAACATAATGGTCCCAAGAGGTGGTGTAAATGAGTAAAGGAGGGCCGCGCATACCGGAACTCTTCACCCGAGTTCCAGTCGGCCACTAAATCATCTATTCCATTCAATGGCGAAATGTCTGTATTGTAGCACGAATTCTGGCCCGTTTTAATCTCTCCATGTATAATATTGAATATTCCATTGTCATCCTCATTATTTATGCATATTGTTTTAATGGCCATTACGTTATGAATTTATTTTATTTATGAAATGCTTCCGTCTGTACCGAAACGATCGCGTGATCAATGAACAAAATAATAAACGAAAAATAACGTTTACCCCCCGTATAAACTTCGTTAAACATATAACAAACCGTTAGTCCGCGAGGACTCATCACTGTTTACAAATCAAAACATCGAATCTTTAACATAAATCCATTTCTATTGGCCAAAGCCGTCTGTACACAATTTCTTCCAGACAGTCTGTGATAAACAGTGGCGTGGTTTACTGAGATTCATTTAATTCACTCAGTCTCCAAAACTGAGTGAAGAGGTTTTAGAAATTTCTAGTAGCAGACCAGCTTTGGAAAAACCGTGTTAAACCCTCTTTACAACCCTTTATAATTCAATCAAATGATGTCTCTAGTTCAGACGATTCCAAATACCATTATTATTTATAAACATACGATTTAAAATCTACTTTTCCGAAAAAAAAAACGCGAATGACACACAAAAAGTGACCAGTTCACGTCTGGTATCATGTTTAAACCAAACGTCCTCACATTTAACTCGTCTATATACGTTTTATAATTCAATATTCGGTTGTAGCATGTATTTTGGTAAGAAGACATCACACATCCGTTATTATCATGACCAAAATTATTGAATTAAAGTTTGAATTAATACCTCATCCTCCCTCTTTGCCAGACTTATCCCCTTCTGATTATTTTCCGTTCCTAGATGGACGAAATTGTTCGACGATTCTTATTCTGGGATCATCCTCGTAAATTCGTTATAAGAAAAGGGTATTTTCATTGAAATATAAAATATATTTGAACCACCTGGCCGGATTAATTTATAATTGGTTACATTATAAAGGGTTCTCAATTAATTTGAACACTTTGTTTTCTCTAACCTTTCTAGTAACTTTTAATTAACGCTAAAAAAGTTCAGTTGAAAATAATTAGTTGTGGAAAATTCATTCTAAATGTAGTACAAAAAGACTTCCAAAGGGTAAATTCTATATATATAAATACAATTTATTCAAACTATGAAATTTAATAGCTCAGACTTCATTACTATTAAATCTAGCACAACAATAGATAATAAAAAGAAACTAGTATCCATCACAAAGAGAAAAATTTCACCGCTGATGTCTAAGAAACAACATAGGGCCCAGTATTGAGCCTTGAGGCACTCCACATTGTATTGGATTGAAAGAAGACATCGTTGTATCAACCATTACCAGCTAACATCTTTTGGTGAGGTGTGGATTGAACCTTGGAATCATAGTACTGCAATTTGTTGATAAATATCAAGATTAATACAATCAAAAGCCCAAGGGGACAATTCACTATCACGTGCGCGCGATTTTGAGTGGTGTAGTGATGGCCGAGAGGGCACTGAAGATAACCAGCTCCCAGGTTGTCCTATGACTGTTTCAACTTCGGAAACAGTGACCAAAATCGACAAAATTGTACGTGCAGATCGTCGAATAAGCATCTGGATGGATTAAACGCCAATAAAGAAAAATTTTACACGTGGAATTGCACCTGACTAAAAGCTATTGTGAAAAGTGCAGGTAGGTTACAAAATAAGTGACAAAGAAAAGGTTGAATCACTAGATATGGTATGAAAAGAAAATAGTATCGATCACAAAGAGAAAAATTTCACCGCTGATGTCTAAGAAACAACATAGGGCCCAGTACTGAGCCTTGAGGCACTCCACATTGTATTGGATTGAAAGAAGACATCGTTGTATCAACCATTACCAGCTAACATCTTTTGGTGAGGTGTGGATTGAACCTTGGAATCATAGTACTGCAATTTGTTGATAAATATCAAGATTAATACAATCAAAAGCCCAAGGGGACAATTCACTATCACGTGCGCGCGATTTTGAGTGGTGTAGTGATGGCCGAGAGGGCACTGAAGATGACCAGCTCCCAGGTTGTCCTATGACTGTTTCAACTTCGGAAACAGTGACCAAATTGTGCGTGCAGATCGTCGAATAAGCATCTGGATGGACTAAACGCCAATAAAGAAAAATTTTACACGAGGAATTACACGTGACAAAAATCTGTGCGCAGTTGGTGACAACAAATCTGACTCCTGACCAAAAGCTATTGTGAAAAGTGCTGGTAGGCAACGGTTACAAAATAAGTGATAAAGAAAAGGTTGAATCACTAGATATGGTATGAAAAGACACTAGTATCGATCACAAAGAGAAAAATTTCAACGCTGATGTCTAAGAAACAACATAGGGCCCAGTATTGAGCCTTGAGGCACTCCACATTGTATTGGATTGAAAGAAGACATCGTTGTATCAACCATTACCAGCTAACATCTGTTGGTAAGTAATTAACACGATCGAAAGCCTTAGAAAAATCACAGAAAGTTGTTTTAGTTGTAATTTAAGCCGTAGTTTTATTATTTAATATATTTTATTATTTAAAAATCGAAATTTATCGGTAGTAACTGTTTGATATTTAAGCAAAAATGTGTCGGAAAGCAATTAATTTTATTTTATTCTTTATTTTACTGATACATTTAGGATTATGTCATTGCTTAACGTTATTATGAAATATATATCGTGATACATCTCGAGGTAGTTGTCAAGAGTGTCTTCAACAACTTCTCTAATTCGCTCTACATTTTTTATGATCTACAAGACACGGTTCATAAACAACTTTCAAATTAACAGACGTACAGTTTAGGAAAACTCTTGGTAATATACGTTTGAGAATTTTCGATACTATACTGATGAATTGGCAGCATACATTTTGTGGTAGATGAAATTTTTAAAACTCTCGATATATGTGGAATGTAAACCGTAATTTATCATTTATTCTGTTTCGTAATAGTCCGATGGTTAATCTCCTGCGTAAACTTTGTCCAAAAGCAAGAAAGAAATTGATTTTTTTTTGGCTTTTATGTTAATCAACATTCCTTTAACAGTATTACAGTTTTTTTTGCTTCAAACTTTGTAGATTCATTATTTTGGAGCTCCTGCTGCAAATCAAGATAAAAAATGGGTGCCTTGGTGTTTTGCGAAAACCGTTGAATCGTCTTACTCCAGTGGTCATCTTCTATTTGGTTCATCAATGCTATGGAGTTGTTACCAAGCCCATATTTCATTCGGAAAATCTACCACATCTACATCACCACATCAAATCGATTTTTAGTGATTCTGACAAGCTCTCACTTCAAGAAAATACTTCGTATTCGACCAACCAAGCCGAATTGATTGATTTTATGACACAGTCATCAAGATCTAACGCAGATCTTCTTGGTTTCTTTCCTATTTTTTGCTTTCGTTTTCCATTCCTCTGTCTTCCATCCGCTCCGCGTACCATCTTTCTTCCCTCCTCGATCTATGTCTACCATTTGTTGCTCTAAAATCTCTTCATGTAACCCAGCTACTGTACTCTTGCGGATCTTATCAGTTTCTTCAGTTCTGTTTCTCCAAATTGATTCTTCACTTCATTACAGTCATAAATCTCCCTCCTTTTTACCGCCTAGTATTTTGTGACAAAACCAGTCATGCCCCAGACATTTGGTGGCCCACAATTAATGAAACATCTGCTTGAGAAATGAAGAAATTAGAAAGATATGTGACATCCAGGATGCAGTGAGATGGATGAGAAATCGGCGAAGGAAATGGAGAAACCACGTGGACAAACTGTTGGATGACAGATTGCCAAAGGAAAAAAAACGAATACATCTTGATTACCAGGACGATCACCTTCAAGATGGTAAGGAAGCTGGTCTTCATAATCCCAGCTGCAGCTAGGCAACCATTAATGCAAATAAAGAGAAACTAATACTAATAGTTATGCAAAAAAAAAGAAAAATTAGTTAATTAATATTTATTTTATCATTTTTTCTAAATAATTCCACCCAAAGTACCGCTCTATTACCAAATCAAGTTCCGGCAGTACCTAAACCAAATTGGTGTGGATAGAGACGCGCGGATCGATACTAAAGCTATCACTGTCTCCTGAACTGATTCCATTAGACTTTTTGTAGAAAATATCGAAAGTATTATATACAAAATTGAACCTCTTAACTGAGGTGGCTTTATAAGACGAATCAAGTTCGATGCTAAGAAGTTTACGTTGAACATTTTCAACATCTTCTACATTACTGTTAATGTTGTTTTTTTCTGTTCCACGCCGTATATTTATAAGTTATTTCAGTTCTCGTATATCTTCGTATAAATTAAAGGAAACGATTAAAATGATAAATTATCCTTTTCCCAAGGTAAGTTTTACTAAAACGTAACAGACACGAATGGCGCTAATTGTAAATTTTGACCATAAAAGTCACCGTCTCTTGGTTCGTGTCTTATATACGTCGAATTCTTCCCTCTGAACGGATTATGTTTTATAGTGTATTAAGAAAGAAAGTGTTTGCAACAAACACGAAACCAGAGAAACGGCAAACTTGTTAAAGATAATCCCGGAGCTTCTCGGAAAGACTTTGAGCCAAAGCGAAAATGTCTTAGAATAAATTTATAGAGAAAACAAATGACACTTAATTGATTTTGTAATGTTAAATTTTCTATTTAAGTGTCAAATAGAGGCGACAATTACTCTAATATACTCATTGGAATGTTATATAAGAAGTAGCGATTTTTTTTTGAAAATAGGTTATTTTGGTAATCAAATTCGAATGAATTACCTTATTAATGTGGAAATCGTTTTAAAAGCACGGTAAATATAGTTGCTTAGGTATTTACCTTCGCAAAACCGTACATTTGGAACGCAACACTTTTCAAAAGAATCGTAAATCAAAAAGGAAATAAAAACGATTGGAAATTCAAAATTAAGAATTTCAAGTCAGTCGTTATTTCCATAGACGTAGATCTGCTACTATGTATCTATTTCTACGTGTAAAAAATTGAATTAAACATTTCTTTTATTTATAAACAAATTTGGTAAGAGAATGATAAACCACCCCCACGACGAACATCATGAAACTCTATACATAGACTATTGATAATACGGGCAATATTTACTACCGGAGATACCTAATCTAACCTAACCTAAACTTAACAAAACTAACCTAACCTAACCTAAACATAACCTAACCTAAACATAACCTAACCTAACCTAACCTAAACATAACCTAGCCTAACCTAACTTAAACAAAACATAACCTAACCTAATCTAAACATAACCTAACCTAACCTAAACATAACCTAACCTAATCTTTTTCTTTGCCCCAAGGTAGGGTGGAAGCTAATGCAGTCCTCACAGCGGGCGGGTGCAATGCTGTGAGTTTGTGTAGGACTCTCACCCACTAAACCACCCTCCTTGTTTTCGCATCCCTGGGGAGTTGCGTGCGCCGGAAGGACAACAAGTTGTCATTACATCGGCAGACCTAACCTAATCTGAACATAACCTAACCTAACCTAACCTAACCGTTTTTTTTTGCTCTATGAGATAGGGTGGAAGGTAATGCCTTCCTTGGAGCGGGCCGTAACGTGGACATGCCTTATCCTTGTCTCTTCATAACTTGGGTTATGTAGGTTATATCCTTCCATTTCTCTTTGTCTTGTATTATTTCGTCTACAGTCTCTGTTATTGGCGGCAACTTGCTTATATTTCCTTTTCCCGCTTCTGGTATTCCCACGGGACATCCCCAATCCCTCAGAGGATAAACAAGTCATCGGGCGTCTCACGTGAGGGAACCGGACGATCCGTGTCCTGTGAGGATCTGCGTTACGAAATATGATATCTGTCTAGGATCAGTAATCTATGTTAACCAAGTGATAACGAACGTTATACTGTGGGTTTTAAAAATATTGTAGTTTATATAGTGACATCTACAGGTTAAGCTAGGAAACCATAGATACATTATTAAAATATACAGGGGGTGTAAAAATGCAAATTGTATATCTGTATATATCATTCGATCACGTAAAATGATTCATTTGAAAAAAATCGGTAAATTATGTTACGTAAACACTCAGTATATCATTATTAATTATTTTTATTTGACATAATTTTGTTTAAAAGTTTCTACGATGCGTCAATTCGGCTAAAAATCCAAATAATTTCAGACAATTAAAAATTTAGGGTTATGCAAAATCATCGAAATGAAACTGTCAACTGTCAACTGTTAAAGTTGTGTACTCCGGAGCGTTCCGAAAGTGTTTTGCAGTACGGAACTGTCATTTTCATTACACGGAACACTAAAAACGCAACTTTCAGTAGGCAAACAAATACAGAACGAACAATTTCCAGATGGCGTCGACTAAAGAACGATTTATTTGAAAAAAATCGGTAAATTATGTTACGTAGACACTCAGTATATCATTATTAATTATTTTTATTTGACATAATTTTGTTTAAAAGTTTCTCCGTTACGTATATTCGGCTAAAAATCCAAATATATTCCGTTGAATTAGTTTATGTTACGTAATTTAGACAAAACTTCGGTTAAAACAAATAATTTCAGACAATTAAAAATTTAAGGTTATGCAAAATTATCGAAATGAAACTGTCAACTGTCAACTGTTAAAGTTGTGTACTCCGGAGCGTTCCGAAAGTGTTTTGCAGTACGGAACTGTCATTTTCATTACACGGAACACTAAAAACGCAACTTTCAGTAGGCAAACAAATACAGAACGAACAATTTCCAGATGGCGTCGACTAAAGAACGATTTATTTGAAAAAAATCGGTAAATTATGTTACGTAGACACTCAGTATATCATTATTAATTATTTTTATTTGACATAATTTTGTTTAAAAGTTTCTCCGTTACGTATATTCGGCTAAAAATCCAAATATATTCCGTTGAATTAGTTTATGTTACGTAATTTAGACAAAACTTCGGTTAAAACAAATAATTTCAGACAATTAAAAATTTAAGGTTATGCAAAATTATCGAAATGAAACTGTCAACTGTCAACTGTTAAAGTTGTGTACTCCGGAACGTTCCGAAAGTGTTTTGCAGTACGGAACTGTCATTTTCATTACACGGAACACTAAAAACGCAACTTTCAGTAGGCAAACAAATACAGAACGAACAATTTCCAGATGGCGTCGACTAAAGAACGATTTATTTGAAAAAAATCGGTAAATTATGTTACGTAGACACTCAGTATATCATTATTAATTATTTTTATTTGACATAATTTTGTTTAAAAGTTTCTCCGTTACGTATATTCGGCTAAAAATCCAAATATATTCCGTTGAATTAGTTTATGTTACGTAATTTAGACAAAACTTCGGTTAAAACAAATAATTTCAGACAATTAAAAATTTAAGGTTATGCAAAATTATCGAAATGAAACTGTCAACTGTCAACTGTTAAAGTTGTGTACTCCGGAGCGTTCCGAAAGTGTTTTGCAGTACGGAACTGTCATTTTCATTACACGGAACACTAAAAACGCAACTTTCAGTAGGCAAACAAATACAGAACGAACAATTTCCAGATGGCGTCGACTAAAGAACGATTTATTTGAAAAAAATCGGTAAATTATGTTACGTAGACACTCAGTATATCATTATTAATTATTTTTATTTGACATAATTTTGTTTAAAAGTTTCTCCGTTACGTATATTCGGCTAAAAATTCAAATATATTCCGTTGAATTAGTTTATGTTACGTAATTTAGACAAAACTTCGGTTAAAACAAATAATTTCAGACAATTAAAAATTTAAGGTTATGCAAAATTATCGAAATGAAACTGTCAACTGTCAACTGTTAAAGTTGTGTACTCCGGAGCGTTCCGAAAGTGTTTTGCAGTACGGAACTGTCATTTTCATTACACGGAACACTAAAAACGCAACTTTCAGTAGGCAAACAAATACAGAACGAACAATTTCCAGATGGCGTCGACTAAAGAACGATTTATTTGAAAAAAATCGGTAAATTATGTTACGTAGACACTCAGTATATCATTATTAATTATTTTTATTTGACATAATTTTGTTTAAAAGTTTCTCCGTTACGTATATTCGGCTAAAAATCCAAATATATTCCGTTGAATTAGTTTATGTTAGGTAATTTAGACAAAACTTCGGTTAAAACAAATAATTTCAGACAATTAAAAATTTAAGGTTATGCAAAATCATCGAAATGAAACTGTCAACTGTCAACTGTTAAAGTTGTGTACTCCGGAGCGTTTCGAAAGTGTTTTGCAGTACGAAACTGTCATTTTCATTACACGGAACACTAAAAATGCAGCTTTCGGTATGTAAATGAATACAGAACGAACAATTTCCAGATGGCGTCGACTAAAAAACGATTTATTTGAAAAAAATCGGTAAATTATGTTACGTAAACACTCAGTATATCATTATTGATTATTTTTATTTGACATAATTTTGTTTAAAAGTTTCTCCGATACGTCAATTCGGCTAAAAATCCAAATTCATTCCGTTGAATTTGTTTATGTTATGTAATTTACAAAACTTTGGATAAAACAAATAATTTCAGACAATTAAAAATTTAAGGTTATGCAAAATTATCGAAATGAAACTGTCAACTGTCAACTGTTAAAGTTGTGTACTCCGGAGCGTTCCGAAAGTGTTTTGCAGTACGGAACTGTCATTTTCATTACACGGAACACTAAAAACGCAACTTTCAGTAGGCAAACAAATACAGAACGAACAATTTCCAGATGGCGTCGACTAAAGAACGATTTATTTGAAAAAAATCGGTAAATTATGTTACGTAGACACTCAGTATATCATTATTAATTATTTTTATTTGACATAATTTTGTTTAAAAGTTTCTCCGTTACGTATATTCGGCTAAAAATCCAAATATATTCCGTTGAATTAGTTTATGTTACGTAATTTAGACAAAACTTCGGTTAAAACAAATAATTTCAGACAATTAAAAATTTAAGGTTATGCAAAATCATCGAAATGAAACTGTCAACTGTCAACTGTTAAAGTTGTGTACTCCGGAGCGTTCTGAAAGTGTTTTGCAGTACGAATCTGTCACTTTCATTACACGGAACACTCAAAACGCAACTAAATGAATACAGAACGAACAATTTCCAGATGGCGTCGACTAAAAAACGATTTATTTGAAAAAAATCGGTAAATTATGTTACGTAGACACTCAGTATATCATTATTAATTATTTTTATTTGACATAATTTTGTTTAAAAGTTTCTCCGTTACGTATATTCGGCTAAAAATCCAAATATATTCCGTTGAATTAGTTTATGTTACGTAATTTAGACAAAACTTCGGTTAAAACAAATAATTTCAGACAATTAAAAATTTAAGGTTATGCAAAATCATCGAAATGAAACTGTCAACTGTCAACTGTTAAAGTTGTGTACTCCGGAGCGTTCTGAAAGTGTTTTGCAGTACGAATCTGTCACTTTCATTACACGGAACACTCAAAACGCAACTAAATGAATACAGAACGAACAATTTCCAGATGGCGTCGACTAAAAAACGATTTATTTGAAAAAAATCGGTAAATTATGTTACGTAAACACTCAGTATATCATTATTAATAATTTTTCCAGTTTTCATATGACATAATTTTGTTTAAAAGTTATTTATTCCGTCGAATTTTTTTTATGTTATACCCATGGCCATTTCTACGTAATCTGTTTTAACAATCTTCGTTTCTCATACTTCGACAGCTCGACTTGACCAATTTAACATGCAACACAAGTAATAATAATGGGTAATATACCGACTACTAGAACTTTATCATACTGTTATTATTATCAGCTGCGCACAATATGAAGTTGATTTCCATTTTTGTATACCTCAAGTCTGTAGCATGTGGTCGGCGATAAGCGCTAGTTAGACGTACCTCTATATTTTGAAACAATAAAATTATATACTTAAGAATATATCCCGTAATCTCGTTCGAAAACGAAAAAAAAAAAAATAGAATTTTCATGATAGAAATATATATTAGAGTATCGTAAATTGGTGTATTACAGTAGAACGAACAATCGATGATATCGTGTTAAGAAGAAAGCGTTTATTCATTCTGTCATCTCTTAATTCGTTCGTGGACGAAACGGAAATTAAAATATAAATACAATTACATCTTTTATATTCACCAGGCTTCCAGGAAACTATTAAACGAAACTTTCAGTCGTCGCATCAACTTTGATGAATCTATAAATAATTAGAAATGGAAAATCGCGTCGATTTTTTACCTATTATCGTTTGGGTGATTGTTAGAACCAACTTTATTCACTGTAAATCTCCATTCCACCTCTATGATCAACGTTACCACTGATTTGTTTACAGTAAATCTACGCCTATGGTTGATCAAACAAAATTGTCGGGAAGGGTTTTAATAGTCTGCAATTGATAATGGAAAAACTATACTATTGAGTAGAGTCTTCTACATTAAGCATCTACTTCTAGATCTTGTTTTGGGTACCAAAAACTCCATGGAAACATCTACACGACGCTGTTTTTTCCATTGCAACATATTTAATGGAAATTATCTCACTCGCATCCCAAAAAACCCACACCACGACTACTCCTTTGTATGTTTTGATGGTACCACGTTTATGGAACGTGAAATATTGTCAAAGAACTCAATGGAAACATCTTTACGAAGCTGTTTTGTTGACCACTGCTTTGTTGGTCTTCCTAGATAGTTCGGTCTCGTCTAAACTTTGCTACCCGATGTTTAAGTGTTGTTTGAGAAGGAGCAGTGTCGTGCAAGCAACTGGGATCATCCTTGTATAGTATGTTGTATATTCCATTATGTAATTCATTAATCATCTGGGAAGAAAATTTTCGTTGATGTTGTAGACGTGCTTGTAAGCACATCTCCCTCGACGTTTCGTAAAAGTTGAAAAATTTATATGGCTCACGTTCATCGCATAAAACCTTGACTATTTATATTTTTCAAGTAGTAAAAATGAACCACTTAGCTGATTTTCCCAACTTTATACACTTTACGCTTCAGGGAAGCAAATAACATTGGATGAATGTTGACAAATGGAAGAGGCATTCACGTATTTCGAAGCTATCACTCTTACACCAACTTTTGATTAACGCATTTTGAATGACTTGTATCTAAACTTCTAGAGAGGATATAATATATTTCCTTATCGTTGAAGTTATATCAGAAAGCGGCGATATAACTTTTAATAGGATAGAAATTATTCCTTGAATTTTCCTAATTGATTTCTATGTTTTAACTTACAACCAAGAAACTTGTGACTTAATTACCAGTTTTAGGGAAACTCTACAATTTTCAACACGTGGTTGATTACGCAAATGTTCGAATAAAACCGTTAAAACCGACATTCGAATAAACATTTTCTATAATTTTATCTATCAGTTTCAACCGTATTTGTTTTTTTTTTCATAAAAAAGTTTCATGACACTCTGGACATGTGAAAAATAAGTAGAAATGTTCAAATTACTTCTAGAGAATGAGGAAAAGACAAATCTCAAGTTAATCAGTTAAATTCAAGAGTTAAGGGCTGTTTTTAGTATTTTTTTTCTATTTTAAGCTAAAAATGTTGTGTAGAACTTGATTTACAACGTTTTGAACACCCCCGCCTCGTAAAATCGAGAAAACAAAAAAAAAATTGGACTTTTCGGTAGACATGCGTTTTTTGTTAGTTTTTTGCTATAAAAAAATCGAAATTTTGGAAATTTTCATTTGCTAATAGTTCATTTCATGCGTTTACATGTGTTGACGGTTAACTTATAAATTTCAAGTCACTCGGTCAAGTCGTTTTTGAGATACGGCGAAGGAAAGTTTGAAAAACACAGTTTTGAAGAAAAAAAACGCGTTTAAAGTTTCAAATCCATTTAAAACTATGAAAATCTCAACTTACCATCAATCGGCGATGCCTGGTCCATAGATTATTCCTTCCTCTTCCTCTTGGAACTCTTTTAAAGCCTGTAGAAACTTGTCCAAGTTTGTATAAGTAAAAAAAATCTGTATCCCTTAATGCACGGAATGAACTATTATCAAATTAATATACAAAAAATTGGACTTTTGGTATACATGCGTTTTTTTGTTTGTTTTTTGTTATGAAAAAATTGAAATTTTGGAAATTTCAAGTCATTCCGTCGAGCCGTTTTTAAGATACGACGGAGGAAAGTTTGAAAAACACAATTTAAAGTTTCAAGTCCATTTAAAACTATGAAAATCTCAACTTACCATCAATCGGCGATGCCTGGTCCATAGATTATTCCTTCCTCTTCCTCTTGGAACTCTTTTAAAGCCTGTAGAAACTTGTCCAAGTTTGTATAAGTAAAAAAAATCTGTATCCCTTAATGCACGGAATGAACTATTATCAAATTAATATACAAAAAATTGGACTTTTGGTAGACATGCGTTTTTTTGTTTGTTTTTTGTTATAAAAAAATCGAAATTTTGGAAATTTCAAGTCATTCCGTCGAGCCGTTTTTAAGATACTACGGAGGAAAGTTTGAAAAACACAATTTAAAGTTTCAAGTCCATTTAAAACTATGAAAATCTCAACTTACCATCAATCGGCGATGCCTGGTCCATAGATTATTCCTTCCTCTTCCTCTTGGAACTCTTTTAAAGCCTGTAGAAACTTGTCCAAGTTTGTATAAATAAAAAAAATCTGTATCCCTTAATGCACGGAATGAACTATTATCAAATTAATATACAAAAAATTGGACTTTTGGTAGACATGCGTTTTTTTGTTTGTTTTTTGTTATAAAAAAATCGAAATTTTGGAAATTTCAAGTCATTCCGTCGAGCCGTTTTTAAGATACTACGGAGGAAAGTTTGAAAAACACAATTTAAAGTTTCAAGTCCATTTAAAACTATGAAAATCTCAACTTACCATCAATCGGCGATGCCTGGTCCATAGATTATTCCTTCCTCTTCCTCTTGGAACTCTTTTAAAGCCTGTAGAAACTTGTCCAAGTTTGTATAAGTAAAAAAAATCTGTATCCCTTAATGCACGGAATGAACTATTATCAAATTAATATACAAAAAATTGGACTTTTGGTAGACATGCGTTTTTTTGTTTGTTTTTTGTTATAAAAAAATCGAAATTTTGGAAATTTCAAGTCATTCCGTCGAGCCGTTTTTAAGATACGACGGAGGAAAGTTTGAAAAACACAATTTAAAGTTTCAAGTCCATTTAAAACTATGAAAATCTCAACTTACCATCAATCGGCGATGCCTGGTCCATAGATTATTCCTTCCTCTTCCTCTTGGAACTCTTTTAAAGCCTGTAGAAACTTGTCCAAGTTTGTATAAGTAAAAAAAATCTGTATCCCTTAATGCACGGAATGAACTATTATCAAATTAATATACAAAAAATTGGACTTTTGGTAGACATGCGTTTTTTTGTTTGTTTTTTGTTATAAAAAAATCGAAATTTTGGAAATTTCAAGTCATTCCGTCGAGCCGTTTTTAAGATACGACGGAGGAAAGTTTGAAAAACACAATTTAAAGTTTCAAGTCCATTTAAAACTATGAAAATCTCAACTTACCATCAATCGGCGATGCCTGGTCCATAGATTATTCCTTCCTCTTCCTCTTGGAACTCTTTTAAAGCCTGTAGAAACTTGTCCAAGTTTGTATAAGTAAAAAAAATCTGTATCCCTTAATGCACGGAATGAACTATTATCAAATTAATATACAAAAAATTGGACTTTTGGTAGACATGCGTTTTTTTGTTTGTTTTTTGTTATAAAAAAATCGAAATTTTGGAAATTTCAAGTCATTCCGTCGAGCCGTTTTTAAGATACGACGGAGGAAAGTTTGAAAAACACAATTTAAAGTTTCAAGTCCATTTAAAACTATGAAAATCTCAACTTACCATCAATCGGCGATGCCTGGTCCATAGATTATTCCTTCCTCTTCCTCTTGGAACTCTTTTAAAGCCTGTAGAAACTTGTCCAAGTTTGTATAAATAAAAAAAATCTGTATCCCTTAATGCACGGAATGAACTATTATCAAATTAATATACAAAAAATTGGACTTTTGGTAGACATGCGTTTTTTTGTTTGTTTTTTGTTATAAAAAAATCGAAATTTTGGAAATTTCAAGTCATTCCGTCTAGCCGTTTTTAAGATACTACGGAGGAAAGTTTGAAAAACACAATTTAAAGTTTCAAGTCCATTTAAAACTATGAAAATCTCAACTTACCATCAATCGGCGATGCCTGGTCCATAGATTATTCCTTCCTCTTCCTCTTGGAACTCTTTTAAAGCCTGTAGAAACTTGTCTAAGCTTGTATAAATGTATATATGTAAAAAGGGGGCCAGCTCTTTCTTTTACCTGCTGTATCTTTAAAACCACTTCGAATTTTCAAAAATGATTTTACTACAGTATTCTAAAAATGTTAAGAAAGCAATTTATGAAAACAAAAATCGATTTTTTGAGCCCATCACATGGATTGGAGATGATCCGAATAGATGACAAGAATTCTGCGAATTGATAATTGACAAAATGTAGAAGTTCATAAACCAAACAGTGTTTTCTACATTTAAACATTTAGGTTAGTTATCTAGATTTTTTAATTAACTTCTCAGTGTCTACATTCCTGATGATAATCACCAAAATGAGAAACAGCTCGATCTATCAACTACCAACAAGACGAACAAAGTATCCAGATTCCAATTTTCAAAAAAAGTGAAAAGAACGATCCTCAAAATTATTGAGGTATTAGCTTGATAAATGCGGTACAAAAACTTTCCACTAAATCTTCAGTGTCATCTCCGAAGAACAGCAGGGATTCAGAACTCACCCTATAGATCTCACCCAAGCATTTGATAGAGTACTATCGAAGGATGTAACAACTATACTGAAGAAAACGAAGATTAACATTAAGAAGAGGTAGAGCAAACTGGAAGAGGACCGAGAACTGCAAAGATTCCAAAGGAAGAATAACCGAATACATCTTGACCACCAGGACCACCTACGAGATGGTATGGAAGCTGGTCTTCATCATCCCAGCTGCAGCTAGGCAACCATTGATGCAATAAGTGGATTGGAAGACGTGGAACGATCGAATGGACGACTAGATCCCCCGATTTGATTCCTCTCGATTACTTTTTATTGCGTTATTCAAAGTTTAAAGTATATTTTAATATACTAAACAATATAGCTGATTTAAAAGTTAGGATAATTGAAGAAATTAACAAAATAACTACTGAGGTCGCAAAAAATGTTGAACGCCTCAAATGTCATTTTGAATATTCAATTTGATTGTAAAATATATTAAAAAATCTCCATTCTACGTGAAATTTAGTGACAAGAGACGTTATCAAAATTTTACATCTTAAAAATTAATTTTTTCATAAATAATTGCACCAAATTCAAAAAACTTGATATTGCTGAACAAAAGACTAAAATCCTTTTCCAACAAAGTTCTGAACGACCCACTTTAGATAGCGTAGAAGGTCACATTAGTCGAAAAAAGTCCTTTACCCACGAATTTGCACACTATACTTTTTCTACTAGCGAAAACTCTATCAAAATAACTTGTTATAAAATATATTATATACTTATTATTATTATAAACACTTTAATCAAGATTAGAACAAATTAACGGACGAATTTGTGTCACTAAATGTATCAATTCTTCTCTCCGGTATGTATAAATGCCACTTAAAAATAATTATCACTCTACATAAATAGGAAAATGGAAAATGGCATCAGCGCGACTTGAACCTGGGACCTACCGCAATGTTAACTTCGTACCGAGTAAATAGATGGCGTGAAAATAATACTGCGACAGAATTTTTTTGATATCACCCCCTCGTTCTCGAGTTATAAGTCTTTAAAGTTGGTTGTTTCACAATCCGTAACATTCACAAGGACAACCTGTACAATCTAAAGATGGAAAATTAACAAAAAATTAATTCATGTTTAGCTCGGTGATATTTATGGTTCAGGAGATACGTAGATATCTAGATCGTTGTATATGCCAAGGAACCGTTCGCTATAAAGAAACATTCTGAAGAAAAATATCATAAATTATTTTTATGTATCGAAAGTACATTTTTTTAAGATAACGATACTAAGAATTGCTCCAGAATGATTTCCCACCCATATTCTTCTCTAAACATTCGTAGAGACATGTGGTTCATGCAGGATTGAGCCTCTATCCACTTTCCTGATAGGGGGATTGATCAGGGAGGTCCATCCAACACGATGTTTGACAGTATGCAGTCCAGATACATTCTGAAATTAATATAATTCAAAATTTTCGAAAGTATAATTTAAAAAATATACTCGGGGTGGCATTTAGTCACTCTCGATTTTTTTTTTGATCTTTGATCGTTGAAAATAAATGCTGGAATGGTTTTAGACGTTATCCTAAATATTTTTCTGGATTAAAACGTTCAGGCATTTGATTGTGAATGACGGGACCCACAATGGACACCGCATCGATCGCATTGTATAAAATCAAAAATTTTTGAAACCGCTCGCGATAAATTGCCTAATTCTTTGTGATTGCTTAAATTCACTAAAAGCATTGAAGTTTATTGAAATGTATTGGTTTACAGAGACAGAAAAGTTTCGATTTCCGAAGAACTAAATAAAACGAAAAAAAAAAAAAATAATCTCGTACTGGTATAATCTATATAAAACGTCAATCCGATGTCTGTTTAATAGATAATACCAAGGACAGATCGAGTCATCTATCACTTATCTCTTCTTCTCTAACCAACGAAAGCATTAAAAAGTTTACGAGATTTATTACTTCTCAAAAATATAGACTTTATATAGAATTAAGTAGATTACTTCTTTATTTTTTCATTTTACTTTATTATATATCAATGATGATTCCCCCCCGAATTTTCTTATATTTTTAAATCTGATTTACTTCAAGATTTTCGATGTATAAGTCATAAAAACCATGTACAACCATACAAACCCAAAATATTAAATTATAATACAATTATTTTAAGTAGTTTGTACTCTCCGATCCTTAACATTCTTAAGACATAGTAGAAGATGCGGCGGTTGGGGCAGACGTTCAAGGACAAGCACGCTGTGATGTTAGTCGCGTCTAACCGCAGATTGCGATAACGGATACTCGATATCGGAATTGAAACACGGCGTATGTTAAAAAAGGTGGAGAATATTAAGAAATTGATACACTCTAAAAAATATATACAAGACGAAAATATATTATCTATGTCAACTAGGTAGATGGCTTGTTCTCTCCGATCCTTAACATTCTTAAGACGTAGTAGAAGACGCGGCGGTTGGGGCAGACGTTCAAGGACAAGTCGCTGTGATGTTAGTCGCGTCTAACCGCAGATTGCGACAACGGATACTCGATATCGGAATTGAAACACGGCGTATGTTAAAAAAGGTGGAGAATATTAAGAAATTGATACACTCTAAAAAATATATACAAGACGAAAATATATTATCTATGTCAACAAGGTAGATGGCTTGTTCTCTCCGATCCTTAACATTCTTAAGACGTAGTAGAGGATGTGGTGGTTGGGGCAGACGTTCAAGGACAAGTCGCTGTGATGTTAGTCGCGTCTAACCGCAGATTGCGACAACGGATACTCGATATCGGAATTGAAACACGGCGTATGTTAAAAAAGGTGGAGAATATTAAGAAATTGATACACTCTAAAAAATATATACAAGACGAAAATATATTATCTATGTCAACTAGGTAAATAGCTTGTTCTCTCCGATCCTTAACATTCTTAAGACGTAGTAGAAGACGCGGCGGTTGGGGCAGACGTTCAAGGACAAGTCGCTGTGATGTTAGTCGCGTCTAACCGCAGATTGCGACAACGGATACTCGATATCGGAATTGAAACACGGCGTATGTTAAAAAAGGTGGAGAATAATAAGAAATTGATACACTCTAAAAAATATATACAAGACGAAAATATATTATCTATGTCAACAAGGTAGATGGCTTGTTCTCTCCGATCCTTAACATTCTTAAGACGTAGTAGAGGATGTGGTGGTTGGGGCAGACGTTCAAGGACAAGTCGCTGTGATGTTAGTCGCGTCTAACCGCAGATTGCGACAACGGATACTCGATATCGGAATTGAAACACGGCGTATGTTAAAAAAGGTGGAGAATATTAAGGAATTGATACACTTTAAAAAATATATACAAGACGAAAATATATTATCTATGTCAACTAGGTAAATAGCTTGTTCTCTCCGATCCTTAACATTCTTAAGACGTAGTAGAAGACGCGGCGGTTGGGGCAGACGTTCAAGGACAAGTCGCTGTGATGTTAGTCGCGTCTAACCGCAGATTGCGACAACGGATACTCGATATCGGAATTGAAACACGGCGTATGTTAAAAAAGGTGGAGAATAATAAGAAATTGATACACTCTAAAAAATATATACAAGACGAAAATATATTATCTATGTCAACAAGGTAGATGGCTTGTTCTCTCCGATCCTTAACATTCTTAAGACGTAGTAGAGGATGTGGTGGTTGGGGCAGACGTTCAAGGACAAGTCGCTGTGATGTTAGTCGCGTCTAACCGCAGATTGCGACAACGGATACTCGATATCGGAATTGAAACACGGCGTATGTTAAAAAAGGTGGAGAATATTAAGAAATTGATACACTCTAAAAAATATATACAAGACGAAAATATATTATCTATGTCAACAAGGTAGATGGCTTGTTCTCTCCGATCCTTAACATTCTTAAGACGTAGTAGAGGATGTGGTGGTTGGGGCAGACGTTCAAGGACAAGTCGCTGTGATGTTAGTCACGTCTAACCGCAGATTGCGACAACGGATACTCGATATCGAAATTGAAACACGGCGTATGTTAAAAAAGGTGGAGAATATTAAGAAATTGATACACTCTAAAAAATATATACAAGACGAAAATATATTATCTATGTCAACAAGGTAAATAGCTTGTTCTCTCCGATCCTTAACATTCTTAAGACGTAGTAGAAGACGCGGCGGTTGGGGCAGACGTTCAAGGACAAGTCGCTGTGATGTTAGTCGCGTCTAACCGCAGATTGCGACAACGGATACTCGATATCGGAATTGAAACACGGCGTATGTTAAAAAAGGTGGAGAATATTAAGAAATTGATACACTCTAAAAAATATATACAAGACGAAAATATATTATCTATGTCAACAAGGTAGATGGCTTGTTCTCTCCGATCCTTAACATTCTTAAGACGTAGTAGAGGATGTGGTGGTTGGGGCAGACGTTCAAGGACAAGTCGCTGTGATGTTAGTCGCGTCTAACCGCAGATTGCGACAACGGATACTCGATATCGGAATTGAAACACGGCGTATGTTAAAAAAGGTGGAGAATATTAAGAAATTGATACACTCTAAAAAATATATACAAGACGAAAATATATTATCTATGTCAACTAGGTAAATAGCTTGTTCTCTCCGATCCTTAACATTCTTAAGACGTAGTAGAAGACGCGGCGGTTGGGGCAGACGTTCAAGGACAAGTCGCTGTGATGTTAGTCGCGTCTAACCGCAGATTGCGACAACGGATACTCGATATCGGAATTGAAACACGGCGTATGTTAAAAAAGGTGGAGAATAATAAGAAATTGATACACTCTAAAAAATATATACAAGACGAAAATATATTATCTATGTCAACAAGGTAGATGGCTTGTTCTCTCCGATCCTTAACATTCTTAAGACGTAGTAGAGGATGTGGTGGTTGGGGCAGACGTTCAAGGACAAGTCGCTGTGATGTTAGTCGCGTCTAACCGCAGATTGCGACAACGGATACTCGATATCGGAATTGAAACACGGCGTATGTTAAAAAAGGTGGAGAATATTAAGGAATTGATACACTTTAAAAAATATATACAAGACGAAAATATATTATCTATGTCAACTAGGTAAATAGCTTGTTCTCTCCGATCCTTAACATTCTTAAGACGTAGTAGAAGACGCGGCGGTTGGGGCAGACGTTCAAGGACAAGTCGCTGTGATGTTAGTCGCGTCTAACCGCAGATTGCGACAACGGATACTCGATATCGGAATTGAAACACGGCGTATGTTAAAAAAGGTGGAGAATAATAAGAAATTGATACACTCTAAAAAATATATACAAGACGAAAATATATTATCTATGTCAACAAGGTAGATGGCTTGTTCTCTCCGATCCTTAACATTCTTAAGACGTAGTAGAGGATGTGGTGGTTGGGGCAGACGTTCAAGGACAAGTCGCTGTGATGTTAGTCGCGTCTAACCGCAGATTGCGACAACGGATACTCGATATCGGAATTGAAACACGGCGTATGTTAAAAAAGGTGGAGAATATTAAGGAATTGATACACTTTAAAAAATATATACAAGACGAAAATATATTATCTATGTCAACTAGGTAAATAGCTTGTTCTCTCCGATCCTTAACATTCTTAAGACGTAGTAGAGGATGTGGTGGTTGGGGCAGACGTTCAAGGACAAGTCGCTGTGATGTTAGTCACGTCTAACCGCAGATTGCGACAACGGATACTCGATATCGAAATTGAAACACGGCGTATGTTAAAAAAGGTGGAGAATATTAAGAAATTGATACACTCTAAAAAATATATACAAGACGAAAATATATTATCTATGTCAACTAGGTAGATGGCTTGTTCTCTCCGATCCTTAACATTCTTAAGACGTAGTAGAAGACGCGGCGGTTGGGGCAGACGTTCAAGGACAAGTCGCTGTGATGTTAGTCGCGTCTAACCGCAGATTGCGACAACGGATACTCGATATCGGAATTGAAACACGGCGTATGTTAAAAAAGGTGGAGAATATTAAGAAATTGATACACTCTAAAAAATATATACAAGACGAAAATATATTATCTATGTCAACAAGGTAGATGGCTTGTTCTCTCCGATCCTTAACATTCTTAAGACGTAGTAGAGGATGTGGTGGTTGGGGCAGACGTTCAAGGACAAGTCGCTGTGATGTTAGTCGCGTCTAACCGCAGATTGCGACAACGGATACTCGATATCGGAATTGAAACACGGCGTATGTTAAAAAAGGTGGAGAATATTAAGAAATTGATACACTCTAAAAAATATATACAAGACGAAAATATATTATCTATGTCAACTAGGTAAATAGCTTGTTCTCTCCGATCCTTAACATTCTTAAGACGTAGTAGAAGACGCGGCGGTTGGGGCAGACGTTCAAGGACAAGTCGCTGTGATGTTAGTCGCGTCTAACCGCAGATTGCGACAACGGATACTCGATATCGGAATTGAAACACGGCGTATGTTAAAAAAGGTGGAGAATAATAAGAAATTGATACACTCTAAAAAATATATACAAGACGAAAATATATTATCTATGTCAACAAGGTAGATGGCTTGTTCTCTCCGATCCTTAACATTCTTAAGACGTAGTAGAGGATGTGGTGGTTGGGGCAGACGTTCAAGGACAAGTCGCTGTGATGTTAGTCGCGTCTAACCGCAGATTGCGACAACGGATACTCGATATCGGAATTGAAACACGGCGTATGTTAAAAAAGGTGGAGAATATTAAGGAATTGATACACTTTAAAAAATATATACAAGACGAAAATATATTATCTATGTCAACTAGGTAAATAGCTTGTTCTCTCCGATCCTTAACATTCTTAAGACGTAGTAGAAGACGCGGCGGTTGGGGCAGACGTTCAAGGACAAGTCGCTGTGATGTTAGTCGCGTCTAACCGCAGATTGCGACAACGGATACTCGATATCGGAATTGAAACACGGCGTATGTTAAAAAAGGTGGAGAATAATAAGAAATTGATACACTCTAAAAAATATATACAAGACGAAAATATATTATCTATGTCAACAAGGTAGATGGCTTGTTCTCTCCGATCCTTAACATTCTTAAGACGTAGTAGAGGATGTGGTGGTTGGGGCAGACGTTCAAGGACAAGTCGCTGTGATGTTAGTCGCGTCTAACCGCAGATTGCGACAACGGATACTCGATATCGGAATTGAAACACGGCGTATGTTAAAAAAGGTGGAGAATATTAAGGAATTGATACACTTTAAAAAATATATACAAGACGAAAATATATTATCTATGTCAACTAGGTAAATAGCTTGTTCTCTCCGATCCTTAACATTCTTAAGACGTAGTAGAGGATGTGGTGGTTGGGGCAGACGTTCAAGGACAAGTCGCTGTGATGTTAGTCACGTCTAACCGCAGATTGCGACAACGGATACTCGATATCGAAATTGAAACACGGCGTATGTTAAAAAAGGTGGAGAATATTAAGAAATTGATACACTCTAAAAAATATATACAAGACGAAAATATATTATCTATGTCAACTAGGTAGATGGCTTGTTCTCTCCGATCCTTAACATTCTTAAGACGTAGTAGAGGATGTGGTGGTTGGGGTAGACGTTCAAGGACAAGTCGCTGTGATGTTAGTCGCGTCTAACCGCAGATTGCGACAACGGATACTCGATATCGGAATTGAAACACGGCGTATGTTAAAAAAGGTGGAGAATATTAAGAAATTGATACACTCTAAAAAATATATACAAGACGAAAATATATTATCTATGTCAACTAGGTAGATGGCTTGTTCTCTCCGATCCTTAACATTCTTAAGACGTAGTAGAGGATGTGGTGGTTGGGGTAGACGTTCAAGGACAAGTCGCTGTGATGTTAGTCGCGTCTAACCGCAGATTGCGACAACGGATACTCGATATCGGAATTGAAACACGGCGTATGTTAAAAAAGGTGGAGAATATTAAGAAATTGATACACTCTAAAAAATATATACAAGACGAAAATATATTATCTATGTCAACAAGGTAGATGGCTTGTTCTCTCCGATCCTTAACATTCTTAAGACGTAGTAGAGGATGTGGTGGTTGGGGTAGACGTTCAAGGACAAGTCGCTGTGATGTTAGTCGCGTCTAACCGCAGATTGCGACAACGGATACTCGATATCGGAATTGAAACACGGCGTATGTTAAAAAAGGTGGAGAATATTAAGAAATTGATACACTCTAAAAAATATATACAAGACGAAAATATATTATCTATGTCAACAAGGTAGATGGCTTGTTCTCTCCGATCCTTAACATTCTTAAGACGTAGTAGAGGATGTGGTGGTTGGGGCAGACGTTCAAGGACAAGTCGCTGTGATGTTAGTCGCGTCTAACCGCAGATTGCGACAACGGATACTCGATATCGGAATTGAAACACGGCGTATGTTAAAAAAGGTGGAGAATATTAAGGAATTGATACACTTTAAAAAATATATACAAGACGAAAATATATTATCTATGTCAACTAGGTAAATAGCTTGTTCTCTCCGATCCTTAACATTCTTAAGACGTAGTAGAGGATGTGGTGGTTGGGGCAGACGTTCAAGGACAAGTCGCTGTGATGTTAGTCACGTCTAACCGCAGATTGCGACAACGGATACTCGATATCGAAATTGAAACACGGCGTATGTTAAAAAAGGTGGAGAATATTAAGAAATTGATACACTCTAAAAAATATATACAAGACGAAAATATATTATCTATGTCAACTAGGTAGATGGCTTGTTCTCTCCGATCCTTAACATTCTTAAGACGTAGTAGAGGATGTGGTGGTTGGGGTAGACGTTCAAGGACAAGTCGCTGTGATGTTAGTCGCGTCTAACCGCAGATTGCGACAACGGATACTCGATATCGGAATTGAAACACGGCGTATGTTAAAAAAGGTGGAGAATATTAAGAAATTGATACACTCTAAAAAATATATACAAGACGAAAATATATTATCTATGTCAACTAGGTAGATGGCTTGTTCTCTCCGATCCTTAACATTCTTAAGACGTAGTAGAGGATGTGGTGGTTGGGGCAGACGTTCAAGGACAAGCCGCTGTGATGTTAGTCGCGTCTAACCGCAGATTGCGACAACGGATACTCGATATCGGAATTGAAACAAGGCGTATGTTAAAAAAGGTGGAGGATATTGAAAATATTGATATCGACGTCAAAAAGGCCGTGGGGTGGGAGACGTTCTATACAGTCATACATGTTATACAGGGTCGACAATAACTATCAATATTAAAATGGAAGTAAAAAAGCGTAAGAAAAAACCATCTATGTCACGAGGATATCAAAAAGTCGTATACAAATTGTATCGGAAAAAAAATACTAACGATATCAAAAGGGGTATATATAGGGTGTATGTAAAAAAATGCTATCGATTTCAAAAACGGATTAAAAAGGTATATACAAGGCGTATGTCGATGTCACAAGGGGGTTAAAAGGTAGGGTAAGAAATCGATGTCAAAAAATCATCATTGTGTCCACTCCGCATACAGAATATTATACAGGATATATCGAAAAAATGCTATCAATGTCTCTGTATTCAAGAATGGTCGTCGTCGAGTGGAATAAAACTCTAATTCAAATAAAAAGCAATATGAAAATTATTAACGTCTTTAATTATTTTCATAAATACATTTTGTAGTACTAATTTTTTCCGCGAGATGGTAGTTAGTGCAATTTATAACCAAAACAGTCATGTGACTTGATTTTTTTACGTTTCTCTTGATGCCAATTTTAAGTAAACAATATTTATTATTTAAGACAGTTAACAAATATGATAAACGACGTTTTGGCCACCCATAAACTGTCAAATATTGAACAATTTGATATCTTGTACTCACAGAATGTCTATCAAGCAACATCGAGTGTCAAATAATGTATTATGAGGTAACAAATAATTTTTTAGTAGTTTTTTAGATAAATTACAATCCGTACGTCTTCTTGAAGATATTTTTTCATAATAATTTTCAGTAAATTTCCGTCCTGGTCAGGACAAAATTGATTTGTGACTGGTCATTTTCAATAAACATTAACCATCCAATGAAAATAAATTAAATTGCAAACGAATTTCTCATTAACTTCGTATAAATTTTAATGAATTCATCAAGTAAAACCACATACTAAGTTAATGTATGCAAATACTAGTAATAATTGTAATGTAGTAACTAAAAACAGAGAGGAATAAATATAAATATATTACCTATATTTTGTTAATTGCTTCGGCACATTATATATTCCGCGAAATAACACTAATTACTATTGTTGGGATTAAATTCCAACAGTATTCGTTTATTTCTTCATTGCGACCTGTATTTACATTCACAGCTCGTTTTCCAGTTTCAAAAGTCTCAATATCTGTACGAGTTTAAAGAAAATTACCTTCAAAGTCTCTGAAGACGATAACTTGGTAATCGAAACGCACGTCAGACACTGTAATTGTGACCAATTTAGTGGCTTAAACAATTTTATGTGAGCATAAGTTTGTGATAACGAGTTATTCCATATCGAGATGAAATATTGATTTCCTCCAAGCAGAATCTACGTTCATCGGTTCTAATTGGCCTCATCAATTCTTTATCACCGAAAAACGATACTGAAGAGACTCTATGTATTCGCTTCGAAATATTCTTCAACATATTCTTCATCGTTATTAATTCTATCCACCATCTTCTAGTTCCAGCCGCCTTATCTTCTTATCTGTTATTTCTCGTCAGCTTCTTCGTGGTCTTTCCATGAAGAATTTTGTTGTAGCAATCTCTTGTTTGTCATTACACCCATAATTTTTTCAATGTCGTTATTAATTTCACTTTCTTGATCTACCTGTTGTATAAAATAACTATAAAATAACGTTGAAATAACTTTTTTCCTCTGGAGATTTCTGACCTTAATAACTTCATGCAACATTCCCTGACATAATTTTATAATTTGTACTGTTTCTGGTGGCATATTTTGCTAGGATCTTACGGGACGTATATTTTTAGTTCTTATTTACAAAATTTTCTATTTTCTAGCTTCTATGATGGTCTGCTTAAGGCATAGTAAAGAATGTGGCGGTTGGGGCAGACGTTCAAGGACAAGTCGCTGTGATGTTAGTCGCGTCTAACCGCAGATTGCGATAACGGATACTCGATATCGGAATTGAAACACGGCGTATGTTAAAAAAGGTGGAGAATATTAAGAAATTGATACACTCTAAAAAATATATACAAGACGAAAATATATTATCTATGTCAACAAGGTAGATGGCTTGTTCTCTCCGATCCTTAACATTCTTAAGACGTAGTAGAGGATGTGGTGGTTGGGGCAGACGTTCAAGGACAAGTCGCTGTGATGTTAGTCGCGTCTAACCGCAGATTGCGACAACGGATACTCGATATCGGAATTGAAACACGGCGTATGTTAAAAAAGGTGGAGAATATTAAGGAATTGATACACTCTAAAAAATATATACAAGACGAAAATATATTATCTATGTCAACAAGGTAGATGGCTTGTTCTCTCCGATCCTTAACATTCTTAAGACGTAGTAGAAGACGCGGCGGTTGGGGCAGACGTTCAAGGACAAGTCGCTGTGATGTTAGTCACGTCTAACCGCAGATTGCGACAACGGATACTCGATATCGGAATTGAAATACGGGGCTTATCCACGTCGTGTCTTCAAACTAAGAATAATCGCTGATTATACTTGGGTAGAGGAGAGATAATCATCGATTTTGGTATGGTAAATTATTTTGCTCGCCAGCAGAAAAAACCTTCACTGATTCTCAGTATTAGGAAAATTTATAGACGCGAATCGTCTTCAACAAACGACAACGTTCTGCTTGTTTGATTCCCTTTGAAAAATAAACATTAATCATGATTGATACAAGTAATAAATCAGTCAGAAATTACTGTAATTTAAGCTCGTTTTGCTTGTTAAAAATTTTCCGCG
The DNA here is from genome assembly GCF_026230105.1 of Diorhabda sublineata. Lineage (NCBI taxonomy): Eukaryota > Metazoa > Arthropoda > Insecta > Coleoptera > Chrysomelidae > Diorhabda > Diorhabda sublineata. Next base: position 1,015,033 of record NC_079482.1, read on the forward strand.
AAACTTTCGAAACTCGGTAATTAAAATCGTAGTCGCATAAATTTTCTAAACATAAAAATAATATGAACGATTAATTGAAATTTCAAAGCTGAGGAGACCTCCGAAGGGAAAATCTCGACAAATGACTTGTCTCCAAATGAAAAGTTCATCCATCCAATTACCTCCATTAGCAAATGAAATATGAGGAGGTTACGTAATTAAAAGTTATGATTTATTATTAAGTCACTTGCCCTCGCCGCAGCTCAACAAGGCGCCAACTAGATTGATTGTCAGTCGGGTGTTGTTTGATCAACGCGGGGCAACACAGTTAATTTCGATACCTTAGAGTACGAGTAGACGGTGTTACTTTACCTCCTAATCAATCTGTCTCTATTGAATGATGTTAGTATTTCGAAAATATATCGATGGGATTAAAATAAGAAGATTGTGTTTGACGAAGAGGTTCATTAACTTTGTACATCTTATGTAAACTCGAGTCGAGTTCAAAACGTTGATGACGAAATTATTTGTTGTATGTTTTGATTGGTCTATTTCGAAGTTTCCGAAGAATAAACGCAAAGAAAAGACTCCACATAACTCGAAAATACCAATTTCTTTTTATGGCATCCGCCACAAATCTAATGTGAAAAGTTTCAATGCCAAATAGACAATATTCGGACCGTGTTAGAGGACATTTATTTGCTTATTCTATATTATTAATTTAAAAGAAACTTTTTTGTTTTTCAGGATCAAAGTCGATCAAAAATAATCCCAAAAAACCGACACCATAACCTCCAAATGAAACGGTATTTGGAAACGCGGCAGCCATCTTGTGCACAGATTTCTCATGTTCAAATTTTCAGTTTGGAATGTCTGCTAAGTCGTACTTTCAGTCGACGATCTTCCAACATTTCTACTTGTTCCAAAAGATCACAAATTTAGAATTAGACGTCCAAGATTCCAAAGAAAGAAAAGAAACAGATATTAAAACCTGTCTGGTCATACTATGTACAGGTTTGAACCAGTAGAAGTAATAATCAAGTGATTTCCATGAATACAACAACTTGGAATCAATGAGGTTATTCAGCTCTTCGACTATACTATAATATTTTTATTTCCACTCTTTCTAGTCTAGTCTTAAGCTCTTAACTCATTTTACACTTAACTTACAATAATTTACTTATAAATATCACTTAAATAAGTCACTTTCACATTTATACACCTAAATAAAATTCTACAAAGCTCTAGAACAAAAAGAAACAAAATACATAGATTTTCTTCGAAATTATTTAAAAGAAATACTGTAAATAAACCGCTTGTTTGGATTTTTCGAACATGTTGACGTGTTGTATAGAAAATTCATGGGTTTCTGCTCGATTTGTACCATTTGTACCATCCCTTCAAAAGACGTATTAACCCTTTTTTTATCGTAGTTATTCATAACTTTCAGTCTGTAAGATCAGAATGGAATAAAAAAAAAATGTTTTTGATTAAATTATCGAGTCTGATATCTAATTCATAATCGATATTTTACAGACGTTTCTATTATTGCGATAACAAGCTAGTAGAAACCAGAGGACTATAATATATCGATCGATGTAAAAACAGAGGGCGATGTTATTGTCTCGAGGGGCATTTTACGGTATCCCAGAGGTTGTCTATTAACCTTTTACAAAACCTTTCTCTCGCTTGCAACGAGACGTAAAAAATTAGTCGCATGCATCTATAAAGAAATCAAGAATTTAGTAGAATTTATTTGTCCCAACCGATGTTAAACCAACAAATTCATCATGAAATTTCCATTATATTTCCATAAAGTATACACTACCAGTCAATAGTTTTTGCTTAACAGATCTTATAAGCACAAAGCTTGGAGTCCGCTTCACTATATTTTTGTTCGCGGCTGCTTCTCTATTCCAATTCTTTCTAAATCTTCTCTGAATGCTTCTATCTTCGCTCCTTCATCCTTTAACAAGGATCTTCCCTTTCTCTAACCACATATTCCATCTCAGCTTGACCATCTTCTCTCAGTAAATCCCTTTCTCTAAGGCTCCAAACGTTTTGTTACCTCCCGCAAGTCTTCTGTCGATTTCGCTGGTTTCACCTTCTCCGTTTGTCGCTGTCACTTCCAGGTATTCGAACTCCTGGACTTCATCGACTCTATCGTCGCTTTTGATTGGTTGCAGCTATTCATATACCTTGTTCCTTTATGCGAAGTCCATATCCTTTTGTTTTCCTTTCAAACATCTTGTGCGTAAGCGAGGATTCGTTTTTTGTTATTGGAAATCATCCCCTAGGTTCGGATACAACTACTTCTCAGAATCATTTTTGATACAAAGTTAAACGGCACTAGTAGATACTGAAAGCAGAAAGCAAGAAGATAATGTCGATAAATAATCGTCGTCTATTTGATTCTATTTGTTTTTCAGGATGTTCCAACGATGTAAAGTAGAAAGAGGTCACTCAGGGGTTGACCAGAGCGTGGTGAAGCTTCCTTTAATATTTGTAATGCCTCTTTTTTCAAAATTCCTTCAATTTTGACCAGATCTCCAATCATTTTTCCTCCAAAACATCCCGAAACCATCACCGATCCGAATTTTCATATTTTTGACTGTTTAATATGATTTTTTCTAATTGCCTATAAACGCCGTCGGCTTTCAGACGCTGACGCTCGCGTGTGGACACCTTGGACGCAATTCGAACGCTGTACGCCGCGTCTTTAATTATTTCGAACCATTGAGGCGTAAACGTCGTATATGGCGTCAACACAAAATGTCGAAATTTGATAAAGAAACAAACGAAAAGTGACAAGCAACTTTCTCTTCGAATTGTGCCTTTTCGATGGTAGTTTTATTATATACTCAGCACTAGTTGAGAAAAAAATGCTTAATTGTCAAAAATATTGTTACAATTTGTAAACTGAATCTTGAACAAACATAAAAATAACTAAATAAAGATACAAATATAATAAAATTTCATTATACAGAAGAAAACTCAAATCAGTAACAAAATATGTCTTGCGAAATGCGGGAAACGATGATTTCAATTGGCAAGTGATTGTGCATTTTTATTGGATTGTAAAATATTGAGCCATTGACTGATTCTAAACGTTAAGTAGGTAGGTATGCTTCAGGAAGTGTCAGAAGAAGTCCTTGCAGTGAGACTTACTGTTTAGACAAGTAAATCTCTATCTTTTGTAGATTGAAGATTCGCTCGAATTGAGTCGCACCAAACATACTCCAGAAGGAGATTTTCTTGTATTGTAACGGTGGGATCTGGATCCGATTTGCAGTTCGCGACTTTTTCAGCAATCGAACAAAACAATTGTTGTTATTGAACTCAATTTCTGGATCGGAAACGAATGATATCGAGGAGGAAATGTTTGATCCGATTCTTCATATAATTACCACCAAAGACTTGGCTCTACGCTGCCTGCCTAACACTAGTGTTGTGGACGAGACGTCGTCGTTCGCGTCTGAGATGTATTGACAGTTGACGCTGCGTCTGGCGTTCAGACGTCGATCGGAACGTTTACGCGCATACGGCGATGTCTTACAAAACCGTGATGATTAGTTAAATCAATTATTTAACAAAAGAAATAATTACGTGTCTGTTACAATCATAAAAAATAAAAGAACGAAAAGACTTTGTTCTTTTTTTATTACGGAACTAGTTGGCGAATATAATTCCGGCCATTAAATTAGTTCGTTCTCAAAAACGTTCATAATAATGAAGAAGTTATACTGAAATTTCCATGTACCTAATTATTGGGCTTTCTGGCAAAAATTATATTACGCATGTAAATATCTTCATTATACCTTAATAGTCCTCTATAAAATATTGTTAGTGGTAAGTTAATAGACCAGGAAAAAAGCCGATAAATTCATTAAGAACTAAGTCTTGTAATATACTGTAATTAGCACAAATTTTCCATACTATAATTAGATTCTATCTAAATCTCAACGTTGTAGCTGTTTCATCAGATGCAGCCAATCATCTCATACTAGCAGATTTGCTTAGTGCTACTGCAATTGCAAATTGATTATAAGACATAAAATAACTTTCAGCAATCTACCACAGGACCTAAATACAAGCATGGTTACAGAAGTAGTAATTCTGCTTGTTTTCCCACTTTAAATCGACGGTTATCCAGTTCCGTTTCGTGGATTTTCTTCAACATTTCGTTACCTTTGGGTTGTTGGTCTTCGTAAACCGTACAGTCTCGTCTAAACTTAGCTATACAATATTTTACTGTTGATATCGAATGAGCAGTCTCACCCAGAGTAGAATCTAGTCGTTGGGCTAAGACCAAAGTATTGTATACATTTACAAATTCACTAAAACTAATACAGTGTATAGTACAAGCAACTACCGCGCCATCTCTAGGTTGGACCAGGTACTTCTGGAACCATATTCGTATGGTATATCAAATGTAATGATACTTTGAACTTGGGGTCAAATAAATAATTTAAACAATTACGGTATATGAAATTATAATTGAAACGACTGGCCTATGATATTTACTTTGTAAAATATCGTTGCGGAGGGTGCTGTAAAAGGTTAATAGGCAACCTCCGAGTTGCCATAAAAAGTCTCCGGAGACAATAACAGCGCCCTCACCTCTTACGTAGATCGATAAATTATATTTTTCTGATTGAAATGCTTCTTTAAGCGACTACAACAAAATATTTTTTTTAAAATCAATTTAAATAGTGATAATGAAGAAATGAAAAGTTTTTTATATCGTTCGGATGAACGGACTATAATCAAATACAAATATTAAGTTCCGCGCCCAAATTTGTATACCAAATTCATAAATAAAAATATGTGTGTGGTCCCAGAAGTACCTGGCCCAATGAAAAAACGCATTTTTGCAAGTCTGGGAAGAGAAAATAGTCCGAAGGAAGTAAATCTGGCGAATGTCTGAGCTGGTGCATCGTCTCGACGAAACAACACTTTCTTTTCACCCAATTGCGGCAATTTTTACTCGATTTCTTGGCTGAAACTTTGCAAAAAGTTCGTATAATACCCTCCGTTGATAGTTTTTTCTTTTTCAATGAAAATTATTCAACGCGCAATCGAAAAAACCGGCAGCATGACCTTGCCTGCACATACAACGGTCTTTGCTCTTTTTGTAGCCGTTTCTCTCTTATCAGTCCATTGTTTTGGTTTTGTTGTGAAGTGATGGACCTATATTTCGTCCATGGTTATGAAACTGTGCAAAAATTCGGCTTTAATTATGTGAAACATCGCCAAACGCCAGATAGAAACATATACACGACGCCGTTTTTGTTGTTTATAATTATTACGTATTAATTCGGTTTTACGATGGATTGGTATGAACGGACTATAATCAAATACAAATATTAAGTTCCGCGCCCACATAAACGCTCATTTTTTTTCGTTAATCGTGCCGGCATTATGGAATTCCAAAATTTCGTACTCAAAATAAAAAAAAACGAATTTGTATACCATATTCATAAATAAAAATATGTAATTGGTCCCAGAAGCACGTGGTCCAATAAAAAAACGCATTTTTGCAAGTCTGGGAAGAGAAAATAGTCCGAAGGAAGTAAATCTGGCGAATGTCTGAGCTGGTGCATCGTCTCGACGGAACAACACTTTTTTTTCACCCAATTGCGGCAATTTTTACTCGATTTCTTGGCTGAAACTTTGCAAAAAGTTCGTATAATACCCTCCGTTGATAGTTTTTTCTTTTTCAATGAAAATTATCCAACGCGCAATCGAAAAAACCGGCAGCATGACCTTGCCTGCACATACAACGGTCTTTTCTCTTTTTGTAGCCAGTTTTCTCTTATCAGTCCATTGTTTTGGTTTTGTTGTGAAATGATGGACCTATATTTCGTCCATGGCTATGAAACTGTGCAAAAATTTGGCTTTAATTATGTGAAACATCGCCAAACGCCAGATAGAAACATATACAGGACTCCGTTTTTGTTGTTTATAATTATTACGTATTAATTCGGTTTTGCGATGAATTGGTATGAACGGACTATAATCAAATACAAATATTAAGTTCCGCGCCCACATAAACGCTCATTTTTTTTCGTTAATCGTGCCGGCATTATAGAATTCCAAAATTTCGTACTCAAAATAAAAAAAAAACGAATTTGTATACCATATTCATAAATAAAAATATGTGTGTGGTCCCAGAAGCACGTGGCCCAATAAAAAAACGCATTTTTGCAAGTCTGGGAAGAGAAAATAGTCCGAAGGAAGTAAATCTGGCGAATGTCTGAGCTGGTGCATCGTCTCGACGAAACAACACTTTTTTTTCACCCAATTGCGGCAATTTTTACTCGATTTCTTGGCTGAAACTTTGCAAAAAGTTCGTATAATACCCTCCGTTGATAGTTTTTTCTTTTTTAATGAAAATTATCCAACGCGCAATCGAAAAAACCGGCAGCATGACCTTGCCTGCACATACAACGGTCTTTTCTCTTTTTGTAGCCAGTTTTCTCTTATCAGTCCATTGTTTTGGTTTTGTTGTGAAATGATGGACCTATATTTCGTCCATGGCTATGAAACTGTGCAAAAATTTGGCTTTAATTATGTGAAACATCGCCAAACGCCAGATAGAAACATATACAGGACTCCGTTTTTGTTGTTTATAATTATTACGTATTAATTCGGTTTTGCGATGAATTGGTATGAACGGACTATAATCAAATACAAATATTAAGTTCCGCGCCCACATAAACGCTCATTTTTTTTCGTTAATCGTGCCGGCATTATGGAATTCCAAAATTTCGTACTCAAAATAAAAAAAAAACGAATTTGTATACCATATTCATAAATAAAAATATGTGTGTGGTCCCAGAAGCACGTGGCCCAATAAAAAAACGCATTTTTGCAAGTCTGGGAAGAGAAAATAGTCCGAAGGAAGTAAATCTGGCGAATGTCTGAGCTGGTGCATCGTCTCGACGAAACAACACTTTTTTTTCACCCAATTGCGGCAATTTTTACTCGATTTCTTGGCTGAAACTTTGCAAAAAGTTCGTATAATACCCTCCGTTGATAGTTTTTTCTTTTTCAATGAAAATTATCCAACGCGCAATCGAAAAAACCGGCAGCATGACCTTGCCTGCACATACAACGGTCTTTTCTCTTTTTGTAGCCAGTTTTCTCTTATCAGTCCATTGTTTTGGTTTTGTTGTGAAATGATGGACCTATATTTCGTCCATGGCTATGAAACTGTGCAAAAATTTGGCTTTAATTATGTGAAACATCGCCAAACGCCAGATAGAAACATATACAGGACTCCGTTTTTGTTGTTTATAATTATTACGTATTAATTCGGTTTTGCGATGAATTGGTATGAACGGACTATAATCAAATACAAATATTAAGTTCCGCGCCCACATAAACGCTCATTTTTTTTCGTTAATCGTGCCGGCATTATAGAATTCCAAAATTTCGTACTCAAAATAAAAAAAAAACGAATTTGTATACCATATTCATAAATAAAAATATGTGTGTGGTCCCAGAAGCACGTGGCCCAATAAAAAAACGCATTTTTGCAAGTCTGGGAAGAGAAAATAGTCCGAAGGAAGTAAATCTGGCGAATGTCTGAGCTGGTGCATCGTCTCGACGAAACAACACTTTTTTTTCACCCAATTGCGGCAATTTTTACTCGATTTCTTGGCTGAAACTTTGCAAAAAGTTCGTATAATACCCTCCGTTGATAGTTTTTTCTTTTTTAATGAAAATTATCCAACGCGCAATCGAAAAAACCGGCAGCATGACCTTGCCTGCACATACAACGGTCTTTTCTCTTTTTGTAGCCAGTTTTCTCTTATCAGTCCATTGTTTTGGTTTTGTTGTGAAATGATGGACCTATATTTCGTCCATGGCTATGAAACTGTGCAAAAATTTGGCTTTAATTATGTGAAACATCGCCAAACGCCAGATAGAAACATATACAGGACTCCGTTTTTGTTGTTTATAATTATTACGTATTAATTCGGTTTTGCGATGAATTGGTATGAACGGACTATAATCAAATACAAATATTAAGTTCCGCGCCCACATAAACGCTCATTTTTTTTCGTTAATCGTGCCGGCATTATAGAATTCCAAAATTTCGTACTCAAAATAAAAAAAAACGAATTTGTATACCATATTCATAAATAAAAATATGTGTGTGGTCCCAGAAGCACGTGGCCCAATAAAAAAACGCATTTTTGCAAGTCTGGGAAGAGAAAATAGTCCGAAGGAAGTAAATCTGGCGAATGTCTGAGCTGGTGCATCGTCTCGACGAAACAACACTTTTTTTTCACCCAATTGCGGCAATTTTTACTCGATTTCTTGGCTGAAACTTTGCAAAAAGTTCGTATAATACCCTCCGTTGATAGTTTTTTCTTTTTCAATGAAAATTATCCAACGCGCAATCGAAAAAACCGGCAGCATGACCTTGCCTGCACATACAACGGTCTTTGCTCATTTTGTAGCCGATTTTCTCTTATCAGTCCATTGTTTTGGTTTTGTTGTGAAATGATGGACCTATATTTCGTCCATGGCTATGAAACTGTGCAAAAATTCGGCTTTAATTATGTGAAACATCGCCAAACGCCAGATAGAAACATATACACGACGCCGTTTTTGTTGGTATGAACGGACTATAACAAAGTTTTACTTTTACGTTAACAAACTTATTGTTCATGGCGGGGTAACGGTAATTTAAAACAGTTAAAGTTCGCGGTCCGATTAACAAATACAAAAACAAAACTCCAGTTGTGTAACGTTAAACATTTTAGATGAACGTTCGTTTTTGAATGAAAGGATAAAACGGATTTGGTCAACTACGTAAATATTTTTCACAGACCGACAAACTTAAAAGGGAGTCTGACAAACGCTTTTAATCTTTCATGAAAGGTACGAAAACAACGTACAAAGATGAAATTTGAACAAATACACTGTCACCATCAGAATACGGAGGAAGTTTTTCGATATTGTTTGTTTTCGTTGTTACAAAGAAACGTTGTAATCAGTTTTATGGAAAAATTCCATATTTCCATCAAACAAATATATATATTTCAATTCGAAAATCTCTCGAGCCTAATCGACAATAAACTTTCGTTGATTTTAATCTCGATTATGTCGATCTAAGCGCAAATTTCCATTACCATTGTAAAATATTTGCTTTAAATATCGGCGTAAAGAAAATTAACTGACATTTGAAGTCAAAACGTTGAGAAAACAACTTCGAAATGAGTTAATATATTCTTGGCGTCTCGTCTGTTTAAAACAAACTCATCAGTGTCTCGATCTCTCTGGAAACGTCTTAACAAATCGCAAACTTGATTGAAACTTTCATTTTCTCCTAATAACCAGAATCACTTGCAGCATCAGCAAATCTCCGGATTTTAAACAGAACCGTAATCATTTTTTTTAGAAATTTATTTCGTTATCATTTAGCCACTGGAAATTAATTGTTATAATGGTCACTAGGTCACTGGAATCCATCCATTTGATCAATAGAGAATATAGAAACAATCAATCATAAATCATCTAAACGTTTCATCATTTTTTATGCAGCTGCGATTAATGATTCCAAGTTCTTTGAGGAAATTGTAGTCCCAAGACCAATGGTGAACTCCGTTATGTAAAAGAAAATTTTCTCAAATCGAGCTTGAGAATCATTTAGTTCCAACAAAATTCTGTGCAACGCCACACACCCAAAAAATGGAATCTTTGAATTAACCTCAATCTCAATCGGGTACTAGTTGTGGTAACCCGATTTATCTCCTCGTGATTTTATTCCTATGGCGTCATTTTACTTTATTTTGTGAAGTTTTACTTTTAAATCGAGTTTAAAATACCCACACGACTAAAGTGTTTTAATTAAACATTTTTTCGTAACGTATAGTGGTCAAACAGATCGTAAAGGATTTTGAAACGTTAACAGTAATGAGATTCGAACCTATTCAATTCTAATTAATGACTAATTGGTTTTTCGCAGGTAAGAACATATTTTAGTTTGTTTTTTCGACTTTTTTAAGCACCACCCTAACTTTTAAAAAGAAATAATTAACGCAGAAGTAGTAACTTCGAATCGGTCTTCGTCAACTGTAATTAAAATTCTAATTATCAAATTATTAACTCAATATTAATTAATTATTTCTTAGACCTTTTGATATATTAATGCATCGAAATGCTCTCGATTTTAGGTCTCTTATTTTCCAAAATTAGTTTTCTTTTTGATAATTTTTTAAAAGATGCAAAAAATTTGACGTTTCGACTTTTATTCAAGTCAAAATATTCGACACTGACAATTCGCGTATTAATATTAATTAATCAATCACCTGAATATCGAAATGTGGATTAAATCCAACTAGAATTTTCTTCAAATAAGAAAAATTAACTTTTCCTTAGTCCTTACATCTCAAATATTAAATTATTCGTAGTTTTATGATTTACAAAATAGAACTATTAGTTTTTGTTAAATTATTTCATCAATTATAGCTTTTTCGTTCAAAAATTCTCTTTTTTCATGTATTAGATTCCGTTCCAAGAATTTTTGAATCTGTATAATTGAATTTATATATTTTTTTTTCGATATTTCATGGTTCGTTAAAGCAATTCTGTTTTTTTTTTTATCCTATGGATGAGTTCTTAATCTATTTTCTAAATATTGTGATGTCTGCCCTATGTAGACATCGTCATATTTAGTACAAGGCACTTGATATATAACTTCTTTGGTTTTTTTAGTGTTTTATTATATATATATAATATATATATATATATATAAAGAAGTTTAGTAGTTTTTCTAGCATGGATTTCAGTGATTTTAAGAACTAAGTGAATTTATATGGATGTACGAGGATGGTCACAATGAAGAAAACACAAAAATTTTAGGAAAACTGTATTTATTTTTCAACGAAATCTCTTTTTAACTCAAAATAGCCATTAAATACCGATGTTACCCCTTCATTATTGGAAAATCTTTGACTACGAACTATTTTTGTCAAGTCTGGGAACAGACAGTAGTCCGATGGTGCTAAATCTGGCTAATAGGTAACAATTCAAACTTTATTTCATCAATTTTGTCCATTGCAACAACGAATGTTTTTCTTCTTAATCAAATGCGGCAATTTTTACTCGATTTCTTGGCTGAAACTTTGCGAAAAGTTCGTATAATACCTTCCGTTGATAGTTTTTTCTTTTTCAATGAAAATTATTCAACGCGCAATCGAAAAAACCGGCTGCATGACCTTGCCTGCACATACAACGGTCTTTGCTCTTTTTGCAGCCGGTTTTCTCTTATCAGTCCATTGTTTTGGTTTTGTTGTGAAGTAATGGACCTATATATCGTCCATGGTTATGAAACTGTGCAAAAATTCGGCTTTAATTATGTGAAACATCGCCAAACACCAGATAGAAACATATACACGACGCCGTTTTTGTTGTTTATAATTATTACGTATTAATTCGGTTTTGCGATGAATTGGTATGAACGGACTATAATCAAATACAAATATTAAGTTCCGCGCCCACATAAACGCTCATTTTTTTTCGTTAATCGTGCCGGCATTATGGAATTCCAAAATTTCGTACTCAAAATAAAAAAAAAACAAATTTGTATACCAAATTCATAACAGTTGCTATAAATAAAAATATGTGTGTGGTCCCAGAAGTACCTGACCCAATAAAAAAACGCATTTTTACAAGTCTGGGAAGAGAAAATAGTCCGAAGGAAGTAAATCTGGCTAATAGGTAGCAATTCAAACTTTATTTCATCAATTTTGTCTATTGCAATAAGGAATGTCTGAGCTGGTGCATCGTCTTGATGAAACAACATTTTCTTCTTAATCAAATGCGGCAATTTTGATTTGATATCTTGGCTGAAACTTTACAAAAAGTTCGTATAATACCCTCCGTTGATAGTTTTTCCTTTTTCAATGAAAATTATCCAACGCGCAATCGAAAAAACCGGCAGCATGACCTTGCCTGCACATACAATGGTCTTTCCTGTTTTTGTAGCCGGTTTTCTTTTATCAGTCCATTGTTTTGGTTTTGTTGTGAAATGATGGACCTATATTTCGTCCATGGTTATGAAACTGTGCAAAAATTCGGCTTTAATTATGTGAAACATCGCCAAACGCCAGATAGAAACATCTACACGACGCCGTTTTTGTTGTTTATAATTATTACGTATTAATTCGGTTTTGCGATGAATTGGTATGAACGGACTATAATCAAATACAAATATTAAGTTCCGCGCCCACATAAACGCTTATTTTTTTTTCGTTAATCGTGCCGGCATTATGGAATTCCAAAATTTCGTACTCAAAATAAAAAAAAAACGAATTTGTATACCAAATTCATAAATAAAAATATGTGCGTGGTCCCAGAAGCACGTGGCCCAATAAAAAAACGCATTTTTGCAAGTCTGGGAAGAAAAAATAGTCCGAAGGAAGTAAATCTGGCTAATAGGTAGCAATTCAAACTTTATTTCATCAATTTTGTCCTTTGCAACAACGAATGTCTGAGCTGGTGTATCGTCTTGATGAAACAACACTTTTTTCTTAATCAAATGTATTATCATTTCTTTTCTTTTTCTATATAATCAATGAAAAAACCTTCTTTGGAGCCGGTTCTTCCTTTTCAGTCGGAAAAAACGCGACACCCAACTCTATTTGATTCGATACAAATCAACTACTTCTTCGGTATCATCTGTTTGTCTTCGGCGGTACCTTTTCTTGCGATTCTTTAATTTTTTTCATAATGTTAATGGAAAATTTGATGTGGAACTCCTACAAAAACTGACATTTTTGAGTTTTTATCACCAGGAGAAAGTAAATTCGTTTAATCTAGACCACAAAAGCTCAACAAATTTGAAATGGACTGTTCATAGGTTGGGTCCTCTCGAGATCCTTGAGATCGGGTGGACTTAGAACCAGAATCCCTGACTTTCCGCTTGATTTGGAGACTTTGGACACTATGTAGGATTGATCTGTTGTCCAATGACAAATTTGGCTACTGGACAGTGTGTTTGGACTTGGTTGCGACGCATTTTGTTTGTATCAAACATCAAGCAGAATCTAATTTCTGCGTTCTTATTTTCAAAAGACCTTCTGTAGAATCTGTTTTGTCCTTTGTACGTATAATTAAATTTGGGGTCTCGTCTGCGACCCAAAGGATCCATGGAATCCTCCTGTGTTTACGGCTGATCCATCGATCATTTTAAAAAGTCTAGAATGTTAAATGGTTTTAATTGCCGTCGTCTACTCCAAGGGTTCCCAGGAGTCGTGCTTCGGAGCTGGAGGTTTCGTCCTTTGTGCAACAAAATATTTTTTCCTCTACATTCATTTAGTAAACGATTTATTCGAGTAGGTACGTTCCTGCTATCATCAAATCTAATGATAGCTGAAGTTATTCAAATTGGCTTGAATACGCATTTTAACAAATAACGCATAATCCTCTCTCATGGAATAAACCAATTTAACTGGAGTAGTATCATTCGCAAATTATATAAGCAAATGAATGTTACGCTGAATATAACCCTTAACAAATATACAGTAGCAAATCTTATTTAATAATGTCAGAAAATCTATTTAACTCTCTCTCAAAGTTTCATACAAACCGTATAAAGTCGTTACAAAGTTATTCGTATATCAAAAATTATTCGTTTTGCATTTTTTATTCATAATTATCAAGTATTACAACATATTTTTACATCTAAATGATTTCAGCATCAAAATGAATCGCATGGAACAACGCTCGTTGATTAAATACTTTTAAAAAAAATCCACAGAGATTTCGTAGATATTTTAAGGGTGTTTAAAGGGATTTGAGGGTGTTTGGAGATGTGGTAGATGATTGTGTATATTCGAAAAATATCGCGGTGTCATGAATTGAAATATGTGTGAAAAGTTAAGTGAAAAATATAATTTAGGCACACAGATGAACTTCTTTTGTTTTTATTTTGAGAAATCGAATCGAATAAAATCACGCAAGAAACACATTCTGTTCGCGGCACGCAAACTATTCCGGTTGCCGCCGTCGACACCGTCACCGCACTAGAGGGTGACGCGCTGTCTTGGCTATAAGAATCGTTACATCAACGCCGCCGCTACCGTGGTTTTAGATTACTTTTAATAATTATAATCGATAAAAGTGATGATTTCAATTAGGAATTAATCGAAATACTCTATAATGACTTATCTAAAACCCGATATACACCCCAAAGTTAAATTTTGCACCTGCAAGACATATTTTTAACTAATTTACATTATTTTTTAATGTTATACAGTTCTGAGGAGGAAGATTTATCGTTTGTTCGAACCACTCTTTAAAGTTGCACCCAGAAGTATCTGGATCAACACAAATATTTCGGAAAAACGCTTTACCCAACGATGTTCGATAAGTTCAGATACACTTTTTATAATAAGAATCCTCCAGCTCCTGAAAATAGCCAATAAATGTTGGAAAATCTTTGACCACCTAGTCTGCGAACAAAACGTGCTCCAAGATAGGCGAAGATAGAAGGGAAATCAATTATTGGGCTAAAAACTCATCTGGAAAACTATAACCAGAGTAAACTTCAGACGAAACGGTCTTCGCCTCCTTTGGAGCCGGTTCTCCCTTTTCGGTCCATTATTTTGACTTGGATGTGGAGTAATGGATGGAAATTCGAATTTATTTCTATGAAACACTCGATGGAAACATCTCCACGATACTGTTTTTGTTCCATTGTGAGCTAACGCGGAACCCATCTCGCGTCCAGCTTTCACATGCCCTAATTTTCAATTAATATGCGATGTATCGCACTTTTTCAGTCTACTAACTCACACTTTGTGAATTTCCTTCAATGTTTCTAGAGTCGTCACCTCAGAGTAGAATCTAGTTCAGTTTTTATATTGGTTGGGCTAAAGGTTTTCAAATGAAAGGACAGTAGAAACTCGATTATCCGGCCCTCAGTTATACGGATTCGCGATTATCCGGTCATCAGTAAAACGGATTCGCGATTATCCGGCCCTCAGTAAAGCGGGTTCGCGATTATCCGGCCCTCGGTAAAACGGATTCGCGATTATCCGGCCCTCGGTAAAGCGGATTCGCGATTATCCGCCCCTCAGTAAAGCGGATTCGCGATTATCCGGCCCTCGGTAATACGGATTCGCGATTATCCGGCCCTCGGTAAAGCGGATTCGCGATTATCCGACCCTCAGTTATATGGATTCGCGATTATCCGGACTATCAACTTGGTCACATGTGATAGTGATGATCTCTAGGTCAAACCAGGCACTTCTATGACGATTTTAGTGGTCTGCACTTCTTTGGTGAGTGCCTTTAGAAGATTTGCTGTTTTTTTGCTTTTCCTCCACTTCCATTAATTCAAAGGTCCCTTTCAAAGCAGATCTTTTTCTAAACTTTCGAGTAAATCCGAGCAGACTCGTTGACGAAAAAGTTTTTGGTCAGGAGTCAGATTTTTTCGCACAAACTTTTGTCATGTTGAAACAGTCACAGGACGACTTGAGCGCTGGTCATGTTCAGTGCTCTTTCGGCTCTAAATAAAGCACTTATATTACTCAAAAACACGCGCGCGAGATAGAGAATTGTCCCCATAGACCCCTTGCAACAATTTATAGCATGTTCGTTTAAAATCGCTTTTGCCAAATACTATAATGGTGACGGAAACGTGTTTTGAGTCGTGCATAGACAAGATATCTAAATACCAAACACACTACTCGTTTTTTACCTCCCTCCCCGTTTAGGGCGCCATCTAGGCGCGCAGTTCTTAATAACTAGACCTCGTACATCATAACTTCATAATCATCCTTGTATAGTTAAATTTTTTTATGTTAATTCTTTTAACAAAATCTATTAGTTTCTTAATTATGTATTTTCTACGATTCTCTGATATTTGAATTTTGATTAATACCATTGAATCGAGGTATATTTTAAGCCTCAATAAGCTCCCTTTGAGATATCAATTTCAAACGCAAACTTCCAAGAATCAAGGGCAAGGATACTTATAATTATTAATGAAAACTAGTTAAATATATATATATAGGATAGTAAGTAGTTAGTTTACAGCAAACCGCGCATTATACATTCAAGTAGATCTCAATAACTGAGAGGTGAAAGCTTTGATCGAATCTGGTATATAATAGTCCGGTCAATTTAGACACAAAATATCAGTGGAACGAGCTCGGGTTCGCCATTACAAATTAGTTTTATCAAAAAAAAAAAAAAACTTTGGATCAAAGTTTCGAAACAGCAATAGAAAAATTTGACGCAACAATCGTAGTTGCAGATATTGATTTGTTGCTGTGTACCAATTGCCAAGCTCAAACCTGCTCAAATGTCCAGTTGAATATAGTAGAGGAAGTTTCCTGTGATTTTCAATGAAAAGGCCAATAATTTGAACGATTTATAAACATCCAGGAAAAGGAAAACGTGACTGTTGAAGTAGAGTATGGGATTCGATCAAAATATCTGAAGAAATCGAAATAACAGTTAACGCAACAATTAAATTATCCAAAAATTGTCATTACAGTTAGTGGAGTAGGCCAAAAACTCACAGGTGGTGAGGAAATTTGTGTTATCATGTATAAGGAATGGTACCTCCTAGAAAGAAAATCATAAAAACCAATTTTGTAGAGAATTTTAAGATCTACAACTTTGATTTGAAGTTTTTTTTTGGATAAAACTTACCGTATCTCAGAAACAGATCATACTGCAGCTTCAAGAATAAAAAAAATAACAAAAGGAGGGATGAGGGCCCGTTAAATACAGAATACCCAACATCAGGGTAAGTCGGTTAATAGAAAAGCCGAATTGTCATTTTAGAAGTTGTCCAGTTGGTCCAGGGGTCCGCGAAAGAATCGATGGAGTTGGAGTATATGAAAATTGATTTGGTGTCAATATTGAAACTTCTGAAAGCGTTTCACTCGTCATGTAATAAATAATAGTGTGGAAATTTGTGAGAATTGATCGGTTCTTGATCTGGGAGTCACATTTTCGATTAACCAACTTTCCCACTTTTCCCCATCTATTATTCGAAGGTATAGACTAAAACTTTTGAAATGAAATATACTCAGAATTAATCGAAGAGTAAATATCGAAAAATTTTGCTTTCCCAATTTTATATTTTCGAATAACTATGGACTTTAAAGTGCGAAAATAATTTTCGAAGCCGACGGTGGTTCTTAATTTCCCACCAGGTATAATAAAGTGGATACAATTCCGGAAAATCTCTCGATCTAATTCTGAATTAATATGAATAATATTCCTTAACCTGAACCAGATCGTCCTGTAAACTGTTTAGCTGCCAGGAATATTTGATACGACGTAACATGATTCTGTTTATAATTGACTAACGAGAAACGCCCCAAATTGTGTTTATTTCCCGTTTCCTAACCATTTGTCAACACTCTATCTTAGCCCTCAGAAATCATCACGCCAACTTGTTAAATCGCACCCCTGTCGTTTAAATCAACACCAACTTTGCAATGTATCAATTCTGGGTTGAACAGCTCGAGTCATCGAGACCAAACAATAATATAGAATTTCCATATTATCCGATTTCGCTGATTATGGACAGTGGAGGAAACCCACGATATTATTCACTACAGTCGTATCGGGGTTTCTCAGATAATACGGAAAAGAAAAAAAAATGTACAAAACGTGGAATGTCTAATTCTGATATATTTCATTTTATTGGAAAATTTGTTTTCTCTCTTTGTTAAAAGAAGTTCTAGTTCAAAGTTTCGACCAGCTCATCTCCAGGCTTCTGGAATCTGGTTGTAGTGTTGTAGTGGGCGGCTTGGAGATGTTTCTTCGACTATTTCGATCAAATGTTTTGTGTATTTTTATTATCTTGTTAACTTTCGATACGGAAAGATTTAGATTGAACCTCTTTGCTTGTCATCCCAATTTTTATAACATTCTTGGTACAACTTTACTGAGCGATTATTGGTAGATTTGGGGCAAATTTTGTAGCCCTTATTCTAAAATTCCATCCATCTAAAATGCCATTTTTTGAGATCAATAATCGGATGTTTATTTCATTGTAAAGAGGAAGGTAACCAAATTGCAAAGCGGCTGCCCTATGTCCTCGATAGCCTCAC
This sequence comes from Diorhabda sublineata, assembly GCF_026230105.1. Taxonomy (NCBI): domain Eukaryota; kingdom Metazoa; phylum Arthropoda; class Insecta; order Coleoptera; family Chrysomelidae; genus Diorhabda; species Diorhabda sublineata. The sequence continues at coordinate 1,033,107 of NC_079482.1, forward strand.
GAATTCCATCTTTGAGGTCTCGAATCGATGCTGGACTGTTGGCGTAGACCTTAACTTTCACGTGGCCCCAAAGGAAAAAGTCGCAGGGTGTTAAATCACAAGATCTCGGTGGCCAATTGTGATCACCTCTTCCCGTAAAAGATCGAGATGGTTTCGTTGCTAGTGTGGCACGTAGCGCCGTCTTGTTGGAAGTAAACGTTGTCCAAATCAATACCATCCAATTCCGGTCATAAAAAATCATTAATCATCTCTCGATAACGCAATCCATTCACCGTAACTGTTGTTCCAGCCTCATTTTCGAAAAAGTAAGGTCCAATGACACCGCCAGACCATAAACCGCACCAAACAGTCACGCGTTGAGGATAGAGAGGATTTTCAACAATAACTCTTGGGTTTTCCGAGCCCCAGATTCGACAATTTTGTTTATTGACGTAACCACCAAGGTGGAAATGCATTTCAAGGACCAATCAGCAAAGACACGACGTTGTCGATGATCGGCCGGCTTGAGTTCTTGTGTTAACTGAACTTTATAGGTCTTAAGACCCAAGTCTTTATGCAAAATACGGTGTAATGACGTTTGTGGAATGGACAAACCTGGGTTTTCTTCAACACTTTGGGCTACATCAACAATATTCTCAGTTGTTCTTGAGCGACGTGCTCGGGTTTTATTCCTCACATCACTAACTTGTCCCAACAGCTCAAATTTTTCCACCAATTTCTGTATTGGGGTCCGAGAAGGTGCTTCACGTCGACCCAAAAACGTTTTAGTTTCACGAACCGTCTTTGCCAAACTTTCACCATTTTTATAGTGAATTTTAATAATTTCAACGCATTGTTGAACGCATTTTCATTAATGGCGTAGTTTCTACTTGTCAAATGTCAAAAAATGACAGCTTCAAAAGTGACATTTACCGAAATAGCGGGCTATTCAAAATAACACCATAAATATATTGTCGAATGCATATTTTAAACAAATTATTTCAAACGATTATTGCAAAATCATCCTGTACGTTGAATAAAGAGTAAAAAGGGGTGAATGTTTATCAACTAAATATTGAATCTCGCTAGAAACGCGTCGTGAATTTACATTAATTTTCCGAATTTGAATTCCGCCGGTGTTTCAAAAAAATACTTGTAGTTGAGTTGTACTTCGCATACAAGTCACTTATTTATTTTGACTTGCCGTTTCTTTACAATTACCAATTATTGCACACATACCAGAACCGTTTTGAAACCAGAAAACCTGAGAGGAAGATAAATGCGTTCATTTTATTAACTTAAATACAGTAAATACACTGGAAAAAATGTTTTTTTTTTCCGCAGAGAATCGTAGAAAAATCGAGACGTTTTAAACCCGACCCAACTCACATTTGGGGAGGTAACTTCTTCGTAGATCCTTGCTAGAGGGTAAGTAATGATCCAAAGGGTGAAAATACTGGTTTAGTAAGTTGGATGAAGTTCAGTAGACTTTTGCTTTGAATGAAGAGGCTGAATATCTCGAGACGCTTCTCCAAAATCTTAAGTGGAGGTTTTAGGGTGTGATTTTACCCCAAGGTTCTTTCATTGAGCTTAAACAAGGTAAGGAGAGTTTATTAATAACTTTCCTGGGAATTTTCCGGTGAATTACCACCTGAAGAATATCGAAGAATCTATTTCGATGTAAAGAAACATCAACTTTACGTTACAAATTATTTTATTCATTTGTATTTGATGATACAGTTAATATGTTAGAAAATGTCAATTTTGACAGGGAGTTTTATCATTTTTATCTTTTTTTATAAACTTCATACTTCTACTTATAGAAAATTATCAAAAATTAAACCTGAAAAAGTATGTTTACATGATATTTTTACCACAAAAACTAATATTTAAAAAAAAATCGACGAAATCTGATGAATTTTTACTATACGATAAAATTCTAAAGGTGAATTATCAGATATTTGGGTTAGTAACAAAGTAATTTCGGTTTTGTAGTATAAAATAAAACAAAAAATAGTTTTTAATCAATAATATATTTTCCATTTTGCTTAATGACCTTTTTCCATTTTTCTTTTATCAGATTTCTGGTCCTCATCGACAAAAAACTGAACCAGGTGCGATTGAAACTTTTACCATTCTAAGAATACTGCAAACTTCGAAATAAATGGTAATCAGATGGTGCCAGATCAGGGCTGTATAGGGGATGTGGCATCATTTCCCAGCCTAGTCCAATGGTTTCCCTCGAGTTGCCACTCTACATTATCACGGTTGATCACTAAACCTTTCAGATTTGACAATTCTGACCGTTTTTTTTTGATTATTTCATCCAGTTTCATCAATTGACAGTAAACATCATAATTGATCGTTTGGTTCTTTGGAAGCAGCTCAAAAAAACTCACAATCACACCAAACTGACATCATGAGCTTTCCTAGATGTTTTTGAGCTTTCGATGTGGTTTGTGTTGATTCCTAATGTTTGCTCCATAATCTATGTTACTGTGCAGGACCAAATTTTCATCACCATTGATGATTCTTTTCAAGAAAAGGTCGCAAATGTTGATTATTTGAGTTAAATGGAGATGCAGCAGTAAAATATGTTGTGAATAGTTTCTGCACCCGCAACTTACAACACTAGATAAGTCATTCAAAAAATGAAGCAACGCTCTATGTCAGTAAAAAGCGAAAGTACTTATTCCCCTAAAATCAGCTTCAACCATTCTGCTAGCTTCTGCTAACTATGATAAAGATGATGTAGATGAAGAAAAAGATTCGTTAATGTGCTACAATCATGTAAAATCTCATTCGGACGAAAAACTAGTGTGTAAGTCCCTTAAAAATCAGCTTCAACCATCAAAACTTCTGCTAACTATGATAAAGACGATGTAGATGAAGAAAAAGATTCGTTAAGGTGCTACAATCGTGTAAAATCTCATCCAGATAAAGAACTAGTGTGCAAATCCCTTAAAAATCAGCTTCAACCATCAAAACTTCTGCTAATTATGATAAAGACGATGTAGATGAAGAAAAAGATTCGTTAAGGTACTACAATCGTGTAAAATCTCATTCAGATAAAAAACTAGTGTGCAAGTCCCTTAAAAATCAGCTTCAACCATCAAAACTTCTGCTAATTATGATAAAGATGATGTAGATGAAGAAAAAGATTCGTTAAGGTGCTACAATCATGTAAAATCTCATTCAGATAAAAAACTAGTGTGCAAGTCCCTTAAAAATCAGCTTCAACCATCAAAACTTCTGCTAATTATGATAAAGATGATGTAGATGAAGAAAAAGATTCGTTAAGGTGCTACAATCATGTAAAATCTCATTCGGACGAAAAACTAGAGTGCAAGTTCCTTAAAAATCAGCTTCAACCATTAAAACTTCTGCTAAAGATGATGTAGATGAAGAAAAAGATTCGTTAAGGTGCTACAATCATGTAAAATCTCATTCGAACGAAAAACTAGAGTGCAAGTTCCTTAAAAATCAGCTTCAACCATTAAAACTTCTGCTAATTATGATAAAGACGATGTAGATGAAGAAAAAGATTCGTTAAGGTACTACAATCATGTAAAATCTCATTCGGACGAAAAACTAGAGTGCAAGTTCCTTAAAAATCAGCTTCAACCATTAAAACTTCTGCTAAAGATGATGTAGATGAAGAAAAAGATTCGTTAAGGTGCTACAATCATGTAAAATCTCATTCGAACGAAAAACTAGAGTGCAAGTTCCTTAAAAATCAGCTTCAACCATCAAAACTTCTGCTAATTATGATAAAGATGATGTAGATGAAGAAAAAGATTCGTTAAGGTGCTACAATCATGTAAAATCTCATTCGGACGAAAAACTAGAGTGCAAGTTCCTTAAAAATCAGCTTCAACCATTAAAACTTCTGCTAAAGATGATGTAGATGAAGAAAAAGATTCGTTAAGGTGCTACAATCATGTAAAATCTCATTCGAACGAAAAACTAGAGTGCAAGTTCCTTAAAAATCAGCTTCAACCATCAAAACTTCTGCTAATTATGATAAAGATGATGTAGATGAAGAAAAAGATTCGTTAAGGTGCTACAATCATGTAAAATCTCATTCGGACGAAAAACTAGAGTGCAAGTTCCTTAAAAATCAGCTTCAACCATTAAAACTTCTGCTAATTATGATAAAGACGATGTAGATGAAGAAAAAGATTCGTTAAGGTGCTACAATCATGTAAAATCTCATTCGGACGAAAAACTAGAGTGCAAGTTCCTTAAAAATCAGCTTCAACCATTAAAACTTCTGCTAAAGATGATGTAGATGAAGAAAAAGATTCGTTAAGGTGCTACAATCATGTAAAATCTCATTCGAACGAAAAACTAGAGTGCAAGTTCCTTAAAAATCAGCTTCAACCATTAAAACTTCTGCTAAAGATGATGTAGATGAAGAAAAAGATTCGTTAAGGTGCTACAATCATGTAAAATCTCATTCGAACGAAAAACTAGAGTGCAAGTTCCTTAAAAATCAGCTTCAACCATTAAAACTTCTGCTAATTATGATAAAGACGATGTAGATGAAGAAAAAGATTCGTTAAGGTACTACAATCATGTAAAATCTCATTCGGACGAAAAACTAGAGTGCAAGTTCCTTAAAAATCAGCTTCAACCATTAAAACTTCTGCTAAAGATGATGTAGATGAAGAAAAAGATTCGTTAAGGTGCTACAATCATGTAAAATCTCATTCGAACGAAAAACTAGAGTGCAAGTTCCTTAAAAATCAGCTTCAACCATTAAAACTTCTGCTAAAGATGATGTAGATGAAGAAAAAGATTCGTTAAGGTGCTACAATCATGTAAAATCTCATTCGAACGAAAAACTAGAGTGCAAGTTCCTTAAAAATCAGCTTCAACCATTAAAACTTCTGCTAAAGATGATGTAGATGAAGAAAAAGATTCGTTAAGGTGCTACAATCATGTAAAATCTCATTCGAACGAAAAACTAGAGTGCAAGTTCCTTAAAAATCAGCTTCAACCATTAAAACTTCTGCTAAAGATGATGTAGATGAAGAAAAAGATTCGTTAAGGTGCTACAATCATGTAAAATCTCATTCGAACGAAAAACTAGAGTGCAAGTTCCTTAAAAATCAGCTTCAACCATTAAAACTTCTGCTAAAGATGATGTAGATGAAGAAAAAGATTCGTTAAGGTGCTACAATCATGTAAAATCTCATTCGAACGAAAAACTAGAGTGCAAGTTCCTTAAAAATCAGCTTCAACCATTAAAACTTCTGCTAAAGATGATGTAGATGAAGAAAAAGATTCGTTAAGGTGCTACAATCATGTAAAATCTCATTCGAACGAAAAACTAGAGTGCAAGTTCCTTAAAAATCAGCTTCAACCATTAAAACTTCTGCTAAAGATGATGTAGATGAAGAAAAAGATTCGTTAAGGTGCTACAATCATGTAAAATCTCATTCGAACGAAAAACTAGAGTGCAAGTTCCTTAAAAATCAGCTTCAACCATCAAAACTTCTGCTAATTATGATAAAGATGATGTAGATGAAGAAAAAGATTCGTTAAGGTGCTACAATCATGTAAAATCTCATTCGGACGAAAAACTAGAGTGCAAGTTCCTTAAAAATCAGCTTCAACCATTAAAACTTCTGCTAAAGATGATGTAGATGAAGAAAAAGATTCGTTAAGGTGCTACAATCATGTAAAATCTCATTCGAACGAAAAACTAGAGTGCAAGTTCCTTAAAAATCAGCTTCAACCATTAAAACTTCTGCTAATTATGATAAAGACGATGTAGATGAAGAAAAAGATTCGTTAAGGTACTACAATCATGTAAAATCTCATCCGGACGAAAAACTAGAGTGCAAGTTCCTTAAAAATCAGCTTCAACCATTAAAACTTCTGCTAATTATGATAAAGACGATGTAGATGAAGAAAAAGATTCGTTAAGGTGCTACAATCATGTAAAATCTCATTCGGACGAAAAACTAGAGTGCAAGTTCCTTAAAAATCAGCTTCAACCATTAAAACTTCTGCTAAAGATGATGTAGATGAAGAAAAAGATTCGTTAAGGTGCTACAATCATGTAAAATCTCATTCGAACGAAAAACTAGAGTGCAAGTTCCTTAAAAATCAGCTTCAACCATTAAAACTTCTGCTAAAGATGATGTAGATGAAGAAAAAGATTCGTTAAGGTGCTACAATCATGTAAAATCTCATTCGAACGAAAAACTAGAGTGCAAGTTCCTTAAAAATCAGCTTCAACCATTAAAACTTCTGCTAATTATGATAAAGACGATGTAGATGAAGAAAAAGATTCGTTAAGGTACTACAATCATGTAAAATCTCATTCGGACGAAAAACTAGAGTGCAAGTTCCTTAAAAATCAGCTTCAACCATTAAAACTTCTGCTAAAGATGATGTAGATGAAGAAAAAGATTCGTTAAGGTGCTACAATCATGTAAAATCTCATTCGAACGAAAAACTAGAGTGCAAGTTCCTTAAAAATCAGCTTCAACCATTAAAACTTCTGCTAAAGATGATGTAGATGAAGAAAAAGATTCGTTAAGGTGCTACAATCATGTAAAATCTCATTCGAACGAAAAACTAGAGTGCAAGTTCCTTAAAAATCAGCTTCAACCATTAAAACTTCTGCTAAAGATGATGTAGATGAAGAAAAAGATTCGTTAAGGTGCTACAATCATGTAAAATCTCATTCGAACGAAAAACTAGAGTGCAAGTTCCTTAAAAATCAGCTTCAACCATTAAAACTTCTGCTAAAGATGATGTAGATGAAGAAAAAGATTCGTTAAGGTGCTACAATCATGTAAAATCTCATTCGAACGAAAAACTAGAGTGCAAGTTCCTTAAAAATCAGCTTCAACCATTAAAACTTCTGCTAAAGATGATGTAGATGAAGAAAAAGATTCGTTAAGGTGCTACAATCATGTAAAATCTCATTCGAACGAAAAACTAGAGTGCAAGTTCCTTAAAAATCAGCTTCAACCATTAAAACTTCTGCTAAAGATGATGTAGATGAAGAAAAAGATTCGTTAAGGTGCTACAATCATGTAAAATCTCATTCGAACGAAAAACTAGAGTGCAAGTTCCTTAAAAATCAGCTTCAACCATTAAAACTTCTGCTAAAGATGATGTAGATGAAGAAAAAGATTCGTTAAGGTGCTACAATCATGTAAAATCTCATTCGAACGAAAAACTAGAGTGCAAGTTCCTTAAAAATCAGCTTCAACCATCAAAACTTCTGCTAATTATGATAAAGATGATGTAGATGAAGAAAAAGATTCGTTAAGGTGCTACAATCATGTAAAATCTCATTCGGACGAAAAACTAGAGTGCAAGTTCCTTAAAAATCAGCTTCAACCATTAAAACTTCTGCTAAAGATGATGTAGATGAAGAAAAAGATTCGTTAAGGTGCTACAATCATGTAAAATCTCATTCGAACGAAAAACTAGAGTGCAAGTTCCTTAAAAATCAGCTTCAACCATTAAAACTTCTGCTAATTATGATAAAGACGATGTAGATGAAGAAAAAGATTCGTTAAGGTACTACAATCATGTAAAATCTCATCCGGACGAAAAACTAGAGTGCAAGTTCCTTAAAAATCAGCTTCAACCATTAAAACTTCTGCTAAAGATGATGTAGATGAAGAAAAAGATTCGTTAAGGTGCTACAATCATGTAAAATCTCATTCGAACGAAAAACTAGAGTGCAAGTTCCTTAAAAATCAGCTTCAACCATCAAAACTTCTGCTAATTATGATAAAGATGATGTAGATGAAGAAAAAGATTCGTTAAGGTGCTACAATCATGTAAAATCTCATTCGGACGAAAAACTAGAGTGCAAGTTCCTTAAAAATCAGCTTCAACCATTAAAACTTCTGCTAAAGATGATGTAGATGAAGAAAAAGATTCGTTAAGGTGCTACAATCATGTAAAATCTCATTCGGACGAAAAACTAGAGTGCAAGTTCCTTAAAAATCAGCTTCAACCATTAAAACTTCTGCTAAAGATGATGTAGATGAAGAAAAAGATTCGTTAAGGTGCTACAATCATGTAAAATCTCATTCGAACGAAAAACTAGAGTGCAAGTTCCTTAAAAATCAGCTTCAACCATTAAAACTTCTGCTAATTATGATAAAGACGATGTAGATGAAGAAAAAGATTCGTTAAGGTACTACAATCATGTAAAATCTCATTCGGACGAAAAACTAGAGTGTAAGTCCCTTTAAAATCAGCTTCAACCATTAAAACTTCTGCTAATTATGATAAAGATGATGTAGATGAAGAAAAAGATTCGTTAAGGTGCTACAATCATGTAAAATCTCATTCGGACGAAAAACTAGAGTGCAAGTTCCTTAAAAATCAGCTTCAACCATTAAAACTTCTGCTAAAGATGATGTAGATGAAGAAAAAGATTCGTTAAGGTGCTACAATCATGTAAAATCTCATTCGAACGAAAAACTAGAGTGCAAGTTCCTTAAAAATCAGCTTCAACCATCAAAGCTTCTGCTAACTATGATAAAGACGATGTAGATGAAGAAAAAGATTCGTTAATGTGCTACAATCATGTAAAATCTCATTCGAACGAAAAACTAGAGTGCAAGTTCCTTAAAAATCAGCTTCAACCATCAAAGCTTCTGCTAACTATGATAAAGACGATGTAGATGAAGAAAAAGATTCGTTAATGTGCTACAATCATGTAAAATCTCATTCGAACGAAAAACTAGTGTACAAGTCCCTTAAAAATCAACTTCGACCATTAAAACTTCTGCTAACGAGGATAAAGATGATGTAGATGAAGAAAAAGTTTCGGCAGCATCAAAGGTTCGGAAAGAGAGATTGAAAGCTGAAAACAAATCCAAAAAGCCGAAACTAATAACAAAATCCAGTATAATACTGGATGTCTGACTGTGAGAAGATCTATTGAAATGGATTGGTACGGGGTGCATCAAAATTAATGCTAAACTGACGATGGTATCAATAATTTTCAGATTATGTACGTTGTGGAAGATGCCGAGGTATCTGTCGATGAATTAGTAAATTTAAAACAAAAAGGGTTAGTTTCCGAGCATTTCAAATATTAAAATAAAAAAAAATAAACAATTTTTGAATAATATTTACTTAAAATTGCCTATACCATAAATAATTCTCTTCATAAAATAACAAATTCACAATCGATTTCTAACTCGTGTTTCTCAACGAGTTAACCCTCTTGAAATCCGATTTAAATACTTCCTAAGCTGTTATTTTTTAGATTTGAGTCTTTTGATTTGTGCTGGCGATAATTCGTAATCCAATTTATTATTTTTATAGGCCAAAGGGTTTTCGGATTGTCTTTCTTTTATATCTTCCAAAAGTTCCGCCTCGCTAACTTCTTGGATCGCTTTACCGTTTCCGAAGAAGATGTCTTCTCTGTAGACGCGATCTTTCAATCTAAACGTACCATGTAACTGGGAAATACACAATAATTATCATAACAAACAAAATATAAATCGATTTATTCCCGATGATTTTTATCTCTAATATGTAGTCAATTTTTTAGCACGTAATACGTCAGGTTAGTATCCAAATACAGTTGAATACCATCAACTTCGTCCTACTAGGTCTTCCAGCTTCGAATCTAACGATACCTAACCTCAAAGATCTACAGACAATGTGAAAACCTAAACGCAGGTCACGAGTAAATGTCCAAACATTTCGATGACGCCAGATTAAATGGCTTAAACGGAATAATTTTCGTGGAAAGCACAGCAAGATAAATACAAATAAAGATAAAGTTGAAGATAAAGTACACATAGATGGAGCTTACGGACGAAGACGACCACGTCATCAGTGAGTGACTGACACTTGACGTGTTTGATTGACGTCAAAAACTTCAAGTCAAAGTGCCCTGATTGGTTGGCAATTTCAACGTTAGTCACACGAAAATATCTTTATCTTTCTTAAGACAAATGACAGCAACCAACATTTCTTTCTATTATCATTTGCCGCGAAAGATGTCGTAGTGCCAACCACCTCTTGAATAAGATCAAAATCACGGAGCGAAATATCAGGAAAATATGGTGGGTACTCAATTTCTTTTTGGAATTTTCTTGCTTCATCTTTGAGAGTAAAACGTCGACCACGTTTATGCTGAAGACTTACCAGAAATCGCAGATAACCAAATCGGACAAATACGGTGGATATTTAATGACTTTCGCATTAATTTCGTATGAAAATTCAAATCGAATATTGGGAGTCTCTAGATCTATAGTTAAAAAACAATTAATCAATCTTTTATATCCTTGATTAAGAATATTTAGACCGGAGAAGATTCGTTAATAAGCTGCGGAGTAAATTTTCAAAAAAATCGAATTGAAATATATTTTTTCTAGCGGGTATTATTCGTTTCAGTATCCAAATAAGACGACACTATAGAGATGTTATTTAACGACCTTTTGGAGCCCCAACATTTAGCTTTCAATTAGAGAGATTGAGCACCGGGAGTGCGAAGCTTCTTTTTTGAAATTTCGTCCTGATCCAAGGATTTTTATTGATGTTTTTCAAATATGAATAGTTTGGTAAGTTATAACGAAAATAACCAGACGTCTCATTTTGTTTTTAACTAATTTTGAATAACTATCATAGTTATCCGAAAATTTTCCATTATATCCACCAGATCTGATCCTTAGCGACTCCTAATCTCAATGTTAAACTTTCAGGATGGTTTTAATTACCAGAGATTTTCGTCTTCTATTTCATAAGCACCCAGGTGTAGTGCTCCGGAGCTTCTTAGTGTTTTAAACATCGAGAGAATGTGGATGGAGGTTTCGTCCTCTGCTAGGTCTAGTATCTTCAAGTGTTTTTACTTGTGGTGATACATCAGGCAGATCCACTCTGGTTGTAGTTTCCCAGAAGGGTATTTGCTTGTCTCAACCCTTGTAGGTGGTTCCAATAATTGGTTTTGCTACTATCTACCTTCCTTTCCAATCCTTTTTCCATTGATCTGTAGCTGATACCATGGTATTACGTATTTTGATGAAAAATAAAGCAACTGTTGCTTTGAAGGACTCGAACTATTAGAAAATCTCTATAAATAACTCAAAAAATCATCGGGAGATAAAATTTTGTACGATATACCATAGTTAAACGTCTTTAGTTCTTAGTTAATACAATTACATGGATTGCTACTCCTCTGAGTATCCTCAATTGAAAGAAATATTGGAATCGAATATATAGTTAGTCGTTTTAGATGTTTTTTAACCAAAGTAGCAGTCCGTGCAATTACATGGCATATTCTTTCACCTTATCCCATATTGATAGATTGAATCCGAAGTTGACGTGAAAATATTGATGATGATTATCGTGGAAAATGGCATCTGGTTGCCACGGCTGCCACCAATAAGCCTTAAAATTTACTCCGGAATGGTCGATTATTCCATGGTAATAATTGTAAATTACCACCGTGTAGTAAGACACTAAAAATATATCGTTAACTCACTATATAATAATAATAATGATATTTTGAGGTTAGAATTATTCGAAAACTGGATAAAGAAGCGATTTTTTTATCATATTTTGCACACAGATTGATTAGAAATGAATTACAAAATTAATTCAACAATGAAAATAGTTTACAACAAACATTCAAAGTGCTGGTGGATTATTTCCATACGGAAATCTTTCAAATCTTATTTAGAAGACTTGAGGAAAGCATCAAATGATTTTATGCAGCTCAATTTCAATCTTGCGTGCTTTTTTTGTATGTTTGTAGCACAGATTTAAGATGAGTGCAACAACGTCCAACCTATGCACCGGATCTATCATCCAACGACTTCTTTCTCTTCCTTAAAGTTAAAAACGTGTTTTTGAATCAATTTAAGACAAACTACTGGACCAAATTTTCATCACCATTGATGATTCTTTTCAAGAAAAGGTCGCAAATGTTGATTATTTGAGTTAAATGGAGATGCAGCAGTAAAATATGTTGTGAATAGTTTTTGCACCCGCAACTTACAACACTAGATAAGTCATTCAAAAAATGAAGCAACGCTCTATGTCAGTAAAAAGCGAAAGTACTTATTCCCCTAAAATCAGCTTCAACCATTCTGCTAGCTTCTGCTAACTATGATAAAGATGATGTAGATGAAGAAAAAGATTCGTTAAGGTACTACAATCGTGTAAAATCTCATTCAGATAAAAAACTAGTGTGTAAGTCCCTTAAAAATCAGCTTCAACCATCAAAACTTCTGCTAACTATGATAAAGACGATGTAGATGAAGAAAAAGATTCGTTAAGGTGCTACAATCATGTAAAATCTCTTTCAGATAAAAAACTAGTGTGCAAGTCCCTTAAAAATCAGCTTCAACCATCAAAACTTCTGCTAATTATGATAAAGATGATGTAGATGAAGAAAAAGATTCGTTAAGGTGCTACAATCATGTAAAATCTCTTTCAGATAAAAAACTAGTGTGCAAGTCCCTTAAAAATCAGCTTCAACCATCAGAACTTCTGCTAATTATGATAAAGATGATGTAGATGAAGAAAAAGATTCGTTAAGGTGCTACAATCGTGTAAAATCTCATCCAGATAAAAAACTAGTGTGCAAATCCCTTAAAAATCAGCTTCAACCATCAAAACTTCTGCTAATTATGATAAAGATGATGTAGATGAAGAAAAAGATTCGTTAAGGTGCTACAATCATGTAACATCTCATCCAGATAAAAAACTAGTGTGCAAGTCCCTTAAAAATCAGCTTCAACCATCAAAACTTCTGCTAATTATGATAAAGATGATGTAGATGAAGAAAAAGATTCGTTAAGGTGCTACAATCGTGTAAAATCTCATCCAGATAAAAAACTAGTGTGCAAATCCCTTAAAAATCAGCTTCAACCATCAAAACTTCTGCTAATTATGATAAAGACGATGTAGATGAAGAAAAAGATTCGTTAAGGTGCTACAATCATGTAAAATCTCTTTCAGATAAAAAACTAGTGTGCAAGTCCCTTAAAAATCAGCTTCAACCATCAAAACTTTTGCTAAAGATGATAAAGATGATGTAGATGAAGGAAAAGATTCGTTAAGGTGCTACAATCATGTAAAATCTCTTTCAGATAAAAAACTAGTGTGTAAGTCCCTTAAAAATCAGCTTCAACCATCAAAACTTCTGCTAACTATGATAAAGATGATGTAGATGATTCCTTAAAGTTAAAAACGTGTTTTTGAATCAATTTAAGACAAACTACTGTTGTTAAAGTGGAAAAATCACTAAGAAAGCCTAAAAAAATCGCTAAAATAACCTCTAAATTTTTTGAAAATTTCGAAATAATTGTTGAAACTTACACCAATGTACCGGAATCGTAAATAATGGTATGATTAATAACAATTGAATGTTAAGGGATTCCACTGGATGTATAGCAGTAACTGAAAACGCAGTTGGTTGCTTATATTTATGGTGCAGCTTGTGAAATCTGACGTACAGCCATGGGAAATGATATATCCTGTGAATCCAATACGTTACGTAATCCTGTAAACGAACAAAATGATATTTTATAGTAACTACACTCGTTAGAAGAAAAAAAAACGACTCAGGCGATACCCTTGCTATTGCAAAGTCATTGATGACGCTTTTATACTAAATAATAAACAAAAAATCAATCTGGAGTTTATCAAGGTCAATTCCAATGAACCTTCGTTTCAATAAAAATTTCTTTTCCGCTTTTTATCCATCAAACGTCGACCGATACACATTTCCCTCAATAATCCACAAGAATTCCATCTGAAAATAGTGACCAGTACGCTGACCATGAGTTTAGTCCGTTGTTTCCGATGTTTACCTTCGTTACCAAAAGACTGGTAACGAAGACATGGATAGAAAATTAACCCGAGCAGTTTACCTTGATTGGACTGACGACAAGTCTTCAGAATACCAAGAGAAAATTTCGCGCAGTGTTTAATAATGAAAAACGGGGTATTTGAAGAAGGTTCCTCGATGAATTGGACGGGGATATCAACAAATATTACTCATTATGAAGCTAAGACCGAAAACTAACATCAGAAAAAGAAAAAAGGCTACAGATTTTTTTCTAGGGACTTTTGAACGCGAAGGTGCAGCCTGAATCGATTGTTTTAATAATTCAATAATATTAAATATCATAATGTTGTTAATTTTATGTATGTTTGTCCCAATTTAGGGCAATATACCTCTATAAAAACAGTTTCTGAGGGGTTAATTAATAGTGACATAACCTTAAAATATCGTAGAAGTTGTTTATCAGTCGATTCGATAAATTTCACTTTCATACCATGAACAATTTGGTTCTAAAACTTCTCTTTTTTGTGGTAATGTCGCATAAAACTTTGTCATTTTCAAGAGAAACTCTAATAACCGAAGGTACGTTTTCAAAAAAAGTTTCTACGATAAGTAGAAAACTGTAAAATAATTTGTACTGTAACTATTTAGTATGAAACGTTGTAATTAGCGCCCTCTATAAGAGTCATATATAAAGACAAATTTATGGGATGTACAAGCTTACAAAATATATTTTATTACAATGTTGTCAGTGGTTTCGGTAAAATCGTAAAAACCACGACATTTTTTATCTTATCGAGTCGTCATTGTTTTTGGGATGCCGCGTATATGAAACCCGTTGGATTATTTGGTGACATTAATTGGGAAAGAACAAACGGATGCAATTAACAATTATTTAAATTTTAATAGCAACTTTCTGGTTATGAATATATCAATCAATAAAGTGACTAGCGTTAGGATTCGATTTTATAGTCCGCAAGAGATTGAATACCAACTTATTTATATTTATATAACCATTAACACTTTATCAATATGAATTTTGATACTATAACAATGTTAACTGAAAATCGTATCGGCCTAACCCTATATTCGAACCTAACCCAACTTCTAAAATCAATGAATATGAAATGGCTCTATTCACAAATAAATGAATCGAGTTGATGTCATAAAATGGAAAATTTATCGACTGTTCCATACACACATGGATAATTCTATTGTCGAAGGTAACTACAAATTTCAATATTTAAAAGAAAAATAATACGAGGGGTGATTTTAGGTTGTTGTAATCGAAAAATTATAAGTTGTAGCAGAAACTTTGATGTTAAATATCATCCAAAATCCAAAATTAAAAAAGATCTGCTTGTGATTTAGACGGATATAGATTTGTCTCTTATGGTGGGTCCACACGATCACACTTCCATAAAATTCCATAGAATTTTGTCTGTGTAAACTAGACAGTGCAAACAAATGTCGGTGCGATCCAAAAGTTGGAAAATGCATGTAATGGTGGGTCCACACGATACACACTTCCATAAAATACTATAGAATTTTGTCTGTGCAAACTAGACAGTGCAAACAAATTTCGGTGCGATCCAAAAGTTGGAAAATGCATGTAATGCTGGGTCCACACGATACACACTTCCATAAAATACTATAGAATTTTGTCTGTGCAAACTAGACAGTGCAAACAAATGTCGGTGCGATCCAAAAGTTGGAAAATGCATGTAATGGTGGGTCCACACGATACACACTTCCATAAAATACTATAGAATTTTGTCTGTGCAAACTAGACAGTGCAAACAAATGTCGGTGCGATCCAAAAGTTGGAAAATGCATGTAATGGTGGGTACACACGATACACACTTCCATAAAATACTATAGAATTTTGTCTGTGCAAACTAGACAGTGCAAACAAATGTCGGTGCGATCCAAAAGTTGGAAAATGCATGTAATGGTGGGTCCACACGATACACACTTCCATAAAATACTATAGAATTTTGTCTGTGCAAACTAGACAGTGCAAACAAATTTCGGTGCGATCCAAAAGTTGGAAAATGCATGTAATGGTGGGTCCACACGATACAGACTTCCATAAAATACTATAGAATTTTGTCTGTGCAAACTAGACAGTGCAAACAAATGTCGGTGCGATCCAAAAGTTGGAAAATGCATGTAATGCTGGGTCCACACGATACACACTTCCATAAAATACTATAGAATTTTGTCTGTGCAAACTAGACAGTGCAAACAAATGTCGGTGCGATCCAAAAGTTGGAAAATGCATGTAATGGTGGGTCCACACGATACACACTTCCATAAAATACTATAGAATTTTGTCTGTGCAAACTAGACAGTGCAAACAAATGTCGGTGCGATCCAAAAGTTGGAAAATGCATGTAATGCTGGGTCCACACGATACACACTTCCATAAAATACTATAGAATTTTGTCTGTGCAAACTAGACAGTGCAAACAAATGTCGGTGCGATCCAAAAGTTGGAAAATGCATGTAATGGTGGGTACACACGATACACACTTCCATAAAATACTATAGAATTTTGTCTGTGCAAACTAGACAGTGCAAACAAATGTCGGTGCGATCCAAAAGTTGGAAAATGCATGTAATGGTGGGTCCACACGATACACACTTCCATAAAATACTATAGAATTTTGTCTGTGCAAACTAGACAGTGCAAACAAATTTCGGTGCGATCCAAAAGTTGGAAAATGCATGTAATGGTGGGTCCACACGATACAGACTTCCATAAAATACTATAGAATTTTGTCTGTGCAAACTAGACAGTGCAAACAAATGTCGGTGCGATCCAAAAGTTGGAAAATGCATGTAATGCTGGGTCCACACGATACACACTTCCATAAAATACTATAGAATTTTGTCTGTGCAAACTAGACAGTGCAAACAAATGTCGGTGCGATCCAAAAGTTGGAAAATGCATGTAATGGTGGGTCCACACGATACACACTTCCATAAAATACTATAGAATTTTGTCTGTGCAAACTAGACAGTGCAAACAAATGTCGGTGCGATCCAAAAGTTGGAAAATGCATGTAATGCTGGGTCCACACGATACACACTTCCATAAAATACTATAGAATTTTGTCTGTGCAAACTAGACAGTGCAAACAAATGTCGGTGCGATCCAAAAGTTGGAAAATGCATGTAATGGTGGGTCCACACGATACAGACTTCCATAAAATACTATAGAATTTTGTCTGTGCAAACTAGACAGTGCAAACAAATTTCGGTGCGATCCAAAAGTTGGAAAATGCATGTAATGGTGGGTCCACACGATACAGACTTCCATAAAATACTATAGAATTTTGTCTGTGCAAACTAGACAGTGCAAACAAATGTCGGTGCGATCCAAAAGTTGGAAAATGCATGTAATGCTGGGTCCACACGATACACACTTCCATAAAATACTATAGAATTTTGTCTGTGCAAACTAGACAGTGCAAACAAATGTCGGTGCGATCCAAAAGTTGGAAAATGCATGTAATGGTGGGTCCACACGATACACACTTCCATAAAATACTATAGAATTTTGTCTGTGCAAACTAGACAGTGCAAACAAATGTCGGTGCGATCCAAAAGTTGGAAAATGCATGTAATGCTGGGTCCACACGATACACACTTCCATAAAATACTATAGAATTTTGTCTGTGCAAACTAGACAGTGCAAACAAATGTCGGTGCGATCCAAAAGTTGGAAAATGCATGTAATGGTGGGTCCACACGATACACACTTCCATAAAATACTATAGAATTTTGTCTGTGCAAACTAGACAGTGCAAACAAATGTCGGTGCGATCCAAAAGTTGGAAAATGCATGTAATGGTGGGTCCACACGATACACACTTCCATAAAATACTATAGAATTTTGTCTGTGCAAACTAGACAGTGCAAACAAATTTCGGTGCGATCCAAAAGTTGGAAAATGCATGTAATGGTGGGTCCACACGATACAGACTTCCATAAAATACTATAGAATTTTGTCTGTGCAAACTAGACAGTGCAAACAAATGTCGGTGCGATCCAAAAGTTGGAAAATGCATGTAATGCTGGGTCCACACGATACACACTTCCATAAAATACTATAGAATTTTGTCTGTGCAAACTAGACAGTGCAAACAAATGTCGGTGCGATCCAAAAGTTGGAAAATGCATGTAATGCTGGGTCCACACGATACACACTTCCATAAAATACTATAGAATTTTGTCTGTGCAAACTAGACAGTGCAAACAAATGTCGGTGCGATCCAAAAGTTGGAAAATGCATGTAATGGTGGGTCCACACGATACACACTTCCATAAAATACTATAGAATTTTGTCTGTGCAAACTAGACAGTGCAAACAAATGTCGGTGCGATCCAAAAGTTGGAAAATGCATGTAATGCTGGGTCCACACGATACACACTTCCATAAAATACTATAGAATTTTGTCTGTGCAAACTAGACAGTGCAAACAAATTTCGGTGCGATCCAAAAGTTGGAAAATGCATGTAATGCTGGGTCCACACGATACACACTTCCATAAAATACTATAGAATTTTGTCTGTGCAAACTAGACAGTGCAAACAAATTTCGGTGCGATCCAAAAGTTGGAAAATGCATGTAATGCTGGGTCCACACGATACACACTTCCATAAAATACTATAGAATTTTGTCTGTGTAAACTAGACAGTGCAAACAAATGTCGGTGCGATCCAAAAGTTGGAAAATGCATGTAATGCTGGGTCCACACGATACAGACTTCCTTAAAATTCTATAGAATTTTGTCTGTGCAAAGTAGACAGTGCAAACAAATGTCGGTGCGATCCAAAAGTTGGAAAATGCATGTAATGCTGGGTCCACACGATACAGACTTCCTTAAAATTCTATGGAATTTTGTCTGTGCAAACTAGATAGTGCAAACAAATGTCGGTGCGATCCAAAAGTTGGAAAATGCATGTAATGCTGGGTCCACACGATACAGACTTCCTTAAAATTCTATAGAATTTTGTCTGTGCAAACTAGACAGTGCAAACAAATGTCGCTGCGATCCAAAAGTTGGAAAATGCATGTAATGCTGGGTCCACACGATACACACTTCCATAAAATACTATAGAATTTTGTCTGTGCAAACTAGACAGTGCAAACAAATGTCGGTGCGATCCAAAAGTTGGAAAATGCATGTAATGGTGGGTCCACACGATACACACTTCCATAAAATACTATAGAATTTTGTCTGTGCAAACTAGACAGTGCAAACAAATTTCGGTGCGATCCAAAAGTTGGAAAATGCATGTAATGGTGGGTCCACACGATACAGACTTCCATAAAATACTATAGAATTTTGTCTGTGCAAACTAGACAGTGCAAACAAATTTCGGTGCGATCCAAAAGTTGGAAAATGCATGTAATGCTGGGTCCACACGATAAAATACTATAGAATTTTGTCTGTGCAAACTAGACAGTGCAAACAAATGTCGGTGCGATCCAAAAGTTGGAAAATGCATGTAATGCTGGGTCCACACGATACACACTTCCATAAAATACTATAGAATTTTGTCTGTGCAAACTAGACAGTGCAAACAAATGTCGGTGCGATCCAAAAGTTGGAAAATGCATGTAATGGTGGGTCCACACGATACACACTTCCATAAAATACTATAGAATTTTGTCTGTGCAAACTAGACAGTGCAAACAAATGTCGGTGCGATCCAAAAGTTGGAAAATGCATGTAATGGTGGGTCCACACGATACACACTTCCATAAAATACTATAGAATTTTGTCTGTGCAAACTAGACAGTGCAAACAAATTTCGGTGCGATCCAAAAGTTGGAAAATGCATGTAATGGTGGGTCCACACGATACAGACTTCCATAAAATACTATAGAATTTTGTCTGTGCAAACTAGACAGTGCAAACAAATGTCGGTGCGATCCAAAAGTTGGAAAATGCATTTAATGCTGGGTCCACACGATACACACTTCCATAAAATACTATAGAATTTTGTCTGTGCAAACTAGACAGTGCAAACAAATGTCGATGCGATCCAAAAGTTGGAAAATGCATGTAATGCTGGGTCCACACGATACACATTTCCATAAAATACTATAGAATTTTGTCTGTGTAAACTAGACAGTGCAAACAAATGTCGGTGCGATCCAAAAGTTGGAAAATGCATGTAATGGTGGGTCCACACGATACCACTACGATAACGGCTATCAAAATGGCAAAAAGTTTCCAGAATTGTTACTTGGAGTAAATGGGAATCAACGTTCTGGACTGGCCTGCTCAATCCCCCGATTTGAATCCTCTAAAACATTTCTAAATTATCCTTCAAATAGCTTTTCGTGAAAAATGCGTTTAAAGTACGTCCAAAATTCAATTTTTTCGATGCCAAACAGGGTCAGAGTCCTTTCTCGTATCAAATAGAGAAATATCCGATATTAGTGGCAATTTTTTTTTGATAAATGAATCAACCAAATGAAAACATCAATTTATTCAAATAAATGAAATTAAAAGGCCAAATCTGATTGTCCGATTTTTTGTTATTGAGTGTTTATGTTATACTACACACAGGACATCTATACACATTACGTGGTAATAATTTTTTCCTTAATTCCTTTCTATATCCTTGCCTTTACCTTCCAGTACCAAACGCCTGTGTTAATCCTTGAGTTTTCCTCCTGCCAGTCATTTTCTTTGTCCGAATCTTCTGGATCTTAAATATCTTATACATCATACAGTTCCTTCATTTCCTGGTTTGTCCTTCTCCTTTTTTTTTGTTTCTTGTGTTTTTATGAATATCCTGAATGGTTTTTCAAAATCCTTTTCACCTGTGGATCGGATTATCATCAGCAAAAGCTGGCCAACTGTATTTTTTCTCAATGTTAATTCGTACGCTATTTTGGTCCAAGTTTCGTACAATCCTCGTACATCATCATCAATCGCATTTTATCAAATTCTCTGTAGACAGTTTCCTTTTATCTTTTGTCTACCCCGTTTTTTTCTCTAACAAAGTCTCGTATATAATTTCGTCGAGTGCAATATGCCCTCGCTGAAGTATCATTTGCAAGTAATCAGAACGGCAAGCACGGAGAGGCTTTAGTGCGACTTTACCGAAGAATTCTATGAGGTGTTTAATTACTTTCAAAATTTAAAGTTTTCTTTCAGGAAAGGGAATGTCAACGACCAGCAATTTACTTCTTTTATGTTACTAAAATGGGTTTTTAGACCGGGACTTCGGAAAACAAAATTATAAAATACCGTACCTGGAAAACGTCTACTTCTAAGGGCATTTCCTCTAGGTCTTCACTCAATAAATGCTTCATCGATTGTCTATTTTTCTGGTTTCGTTAATTATCTCGACCGTTCCCACATAAACCGACGAGTTGTTCGGTATTTGGTGCGGGGACCTCATCAGCATCTTGCATTCGTTAAATTCAATTTAATTGTGTGTGGAATTTGGAATGCATGACTTCCTAGGTCCTTAAGTCTACATCGTATATTGAAAAACGTAGAAACAACGATGTAGATTCGTTTTCATTTGGACAGGCCTAATTTTTTTTCCTAAACGAATCTTAAGAAACAGCAGAGAGACTAATAAAATGTGTTAAAGTGGAAACATAATTTTGTGATTATACACTAATTTAAGCTTTTTTGCAGACGAGCAATTTCACAAATTTCGCTGCTATAATTTACTCTATAATAGAGGAAAATGCGTTTCGTCTTTTATGGGCAAGCTTAATGAAATTATTTCCTACAACTTTATATATTTTCATATCAAGATTGGGGTCATTTATCATATGTTCCTGAACAAACTTTTCGACTTTACTATATCAGAATCACATTTTCAAGTCTCTTATATTCCACATTCCGTTTGAATTATCATTTTTCATCTCCAGTGATCTATATGGTGCCTTTGAAAAAAAACATTACCTAATTTATGGATTGGATGACTTTGATCTCTCCAAACAGATTCCGAAAAACTTAAGCAACTGCTCTGATACGAGTGGCGTTTACTTTTCAACCTCCGATTGTTAACATTCAGGCGTCAGTCGGCGTTGTGCTACAGCCAAGTGTGATTCGTTTTCTACAAGATGAAGGCTGCGGAAATCCATCGGAGAATGAGTCGAGTGTATAAGGAAAATTTGCAGATTTACCATTACCGCTTTCATCTTCTCTGAAATGTATCTCTGATTCATCTGAAAAAGATGCTGAATTTTCAGTGTGTACACTTTGATTGGGGAGATTTTTTCAACTTAATCACATATTCCCTTCTTCTGTGTTTGATTTGCGGTCAATTTCGTTTAGTATATCTTCAATTCAATTCTAGTGGATGATCCTCTTCAAATTCTTCTTCGTTTGACAATTCTTGAAGAGGTTTCATCCACACTTCCGAGTCCCTTGAATCGAATTCTTCCGTGTCTGCACTCGCTAACGAACGAAACTACACCGACGGTGTAAAATCGTGTACTTAGAAGAGCTATTGAAAAGGAAGAGTCCGCGCGCGCCATCTCTTAGAAATTGCGTTAATTGAAACTTCGACAAACGAATTTAAACGTGTTTAAAGTAAACCCCAGAGATTGTTGTTGACGGTTGGAACGGACGATCTGTATTTAGATCGATAGTTTTATAAGTTTAGCGTTACTTTTACGACTCATAAAGTCGGTCTGGATATGAAAAAGAAGCGCATTTTATGCGGTTATCTCGTTCGGCTATCGTCGCTTTTAAAAATATACTTGCAACATATCTAATATTAAAAAGAACTTACCTCGTTTTTACGACTGTCGCACGATATTCTCGTAAAAATTAGTGTAACCTCTTAAACGTAAAAAAGTCCGTAGCGAACTCGCCCATGGGTATTAACCTCTTTTACGGACCCTTTAATACAAGATATGCCCAGGTAAATTACCTACCCGGCTGGGTAGTAGATTTAGTTATAGTTTAATGACTATACTAGGTGATTCGGAAATTTCTACTATTAAATTCGCTGATTTATAGGGCAATAAATGGAATGAAAGATTCATTAAGCGTGAAGAAAATATGCAGCACATTCTGAAACCCGTTAACATTCATAGAAAACGTCCTAAAACTCGAGTTCAGTTCACAGAAACGTCATTATAATAACAAAGTTTGACGTTAACTCCAAATAGACAGTCAGGTTTGAAAACTACGACAATATTACCAACACCAAACATCGAATATTACTAAATATGTTTCGAATCGAAACGTCCTAAAACTCGAGTTCAGTTCACAGAAACATCATTATAATAACAAAGTTTGACGTTAACTCCAAATAGACAGTCAGGTTTGAAAACAACGACAATATTACCAACACCAAACATCGAATATTACTAAAAATGTTTCGAATCGAAACGTCCTAAGACTCGAGTTAAGTTCATAGAAACGTCATTATAATAACAAAGTTTGACGTTAACTCCAAATAGACAGTCAGGTTTGAAAACTACGACAATATTACCAACACCAAACATCGAATATTACTAAATATGTTTCGAATCGAAACGTCCTAAAACTCGAGTTCAGTTCATAGAAACGTCATTATAATAACAAAGTTTGACGTTAACACGTTAACTCCAAATAGACAGTCAGGTTTGAAAACTACGACAATATTACCAACACCAAACATCGAATATTACTAAAAATGTTTCGAATCGAAACGTCCTAAGACTCGAGTTAAGTTCATAGAAACATCATTATAATAACAAAGTTTGACGTTAACTCCAAATAGACAGTCAGGTTTGAAAACAACGACAATATTACCAACACCAAACATCGAATATTACTAAAAATGTTTCGAATCGAAACGTCCTAAGACTCGAGTTAAGTTCATAGAAACGTCATTATAATAACAAAGTTTGACGTTAACTCCAAATAGACAGTCAGGTTTGAAAACTACGACAATATTACCAACACCAAACATCGAATATTACTAAAAATGTTTCGAATCGAAACGTCCTAAAACTCGAGTTAAGTTCATAGAAACGTCATTATGATAACAAAGTTTGACGTTAACTCCAAATAGACAGTCAGGTTTGAAAACTACGACAATATTACCAACACCAAACATCGAATATTACTAAAAATGTTTCGAATCGAAACGTCCTAAGACTCGAGTTAAGTTCATAGAAACGTCATTATGATAACAAAGTTTGACGTTAACTCCAAATAGACAGTCAGGTTTGAAAACTACGACAATATTACCAACACCAAACATCGAATATTACTAAAAATGTTTCGAATCGAAACGTCCTAAAACTCGAGTTAAGTTCATAGAAACGTCATTATAATATCAAAGTTTGACGTTAACACGTTAACTCCAAATAGACAGTCAGGTTTGAAAACTACGACAATATTACCAACACCAAACATCGAATATTACTAAAAATGTTTCGAATCGAAACGTCCTAAGACTCGAGTTAAGTTCATAGAAACGTCATTATGATAACAAAGTTTGACGTTAACTCCAAATAGACAGTCAGGTTTGAAAACTACGACAATATTACCAACACCAAACATCGAATATTACTAAATATGTTTCGAATCGAAACGTCCTAAGACTCGAGTTAAGTTCATAGAAACGTCATTATGATAACAAAGTTTGACGTTAACTCCAAATAGACAGTCAGGTTTGAAAACTACGACAATATTACCAACACCAAACATCGAATATTACTAAATATGTTTCGAATCGAAACGTCCTAAAACTCGAGATCAGTTCATAGAAACGTCATTATAATAACAAAGTTTGACGTTAACTCCAAATAGACAGTCAGGTTTGAAAACTGCGACAATATTACCAACACCAAACATCGAATATTACTAAATATGTTTGGAATTTCATTATTATTGTTTTTTCTTCTCACTTACCAAAATGATATAGATGATTGGGAATTGTAATAAGAACCAGAACCATCCGTAGTCACTTATTTGGTAATAAACGGTACAGTAACCGCCGTTTGCAATATAAGTTGCTAAAATGGCTGATACAGTCATGTTTAATGTTAATGAGAATGTTCCCAATATTATTTCGTGTCTTTCAAGTTCTGGACTCAACCATTTCGTCGGTTGGCACTTCCATTCGTACGGTCGGTCTCGTTGACGTACGTAATAGTACCACTGAAATAAATATGAAAATATGAATGTAAACTTCAAGAAACCCGTTTTTTTGAAAGATTATCATCCCAGAAGTCATTTTTTGTCCAAATTACATATCAAAGAGTTCTTTCTGACACATTACAATTTGGGAAAGCCATTTTTTGTCCAAAATGAATTTGAAAAAGCTGCTTAGAACCAAATATAATTCGAGGAAGACATGTTAGGTCCGAATTAAATTTGAGATCATCATTTTTTGAGGAAATTAAATTTAAAAAACCATTTTTTGAAAGATTATCATTCCAGAAGCCATTTTTTGTCCAAATTAAATGTCAAATAGTTCTTTCTGACACATTACAATTTGGGGAAGCCATTTTCTGTCCAAATTGAATTTGAAAAAGCTGTTTAGAACCAAATATAATTCGAGGAAGACATGTTAGGTCCGAATTAAATTTGAGATCATCATTTTTTGAGGAAATTAAATTTAAAAAACCATTTTTTGAAAGATTATCATTCCAGAAGCCATTTTTTGTCCAAATTAAATGTCAAATAGTTCTTTCTGACACATTACAATTTGGGGAAGCCATTTTCTGTCCAAATTGAATTTGAAAAAGCTGTTTAGAACCAAATATAATTCGAGGAAGACATGTTAGGTCCGAATTAAATTTGAGATCATCATTTTTTGAGGAAATTAAATTTAAAAAACCATTTTTTGAAAGATTATCATTCCAGAAGCCATTTTTTGTCCAAATTAAATGTCAAATAGTTCTTTCTGACACATTACAATTTGGGGAAGCCATTTTCTGTCCAAATTGAATTTGAAAAAGCTGTTTAGAACCAAATATAATTCGAGGAAGACATGTTAGGTCCGAATTAAATTTGAGATCATCATTTTTTGAGGAAATTAAATTTAAAAAACCATTTTTTGAAAGATTATCATTCCAGAAGCCATTTTTTGTCCAAATTAAATGTCAAATAGTTCTTTCTGACACATTACAATTTGGGGAAGCCATTTTCTGTCCAAATTGAATTTGAAAAAGCTGTTTAGAACCAAATATAATTCGAGGAAGACATGTTAGGTCCGAATTAAATTTGAGATCATCATTTTTTGAGGAAATTAAATTTAAAAAACCATTTTTTGAAAGATTATCATTCCAGAAGCCATTTTTTGTCCAAATTAAATGTCAAATAGTTCTTTCTGACACATTACAATTTGGGGAAGCCATTTTCTGTCCAAATTGAATTTGAAAAAGCTGTTTAGAACCAAATATAATTCGAGGAAGACATGTTAGGTCCGAATTAAATTTGAGATCATCATTTTTTGAGGAAATTAAATTTAAAAAACCATTTTTTGAAAGATTATCATTCCAGAAGCCATTTTTTGTCCAAATTAAATGTCAAATAGTTCTTTCTGACACATTACAATTTGGGGAAGCCATTTTCTGTCCAAATTGAATTTGAAAAAGCTGTTTAGAACCAAATATAATTCGAGGAAGACATGTTAGGTCCGAATTAAATTTGAGATTATCATTTTTTGAGGAAATTAAATTTGAAAAACCATTTTTTGAAAGATTATCATTCCAGAAGCCATTTTTTGTCCGAATTAATTTTAAAACAGCCTTTTTCGTCCAAATTGAATTGGATAAAGCTCTTTAAGACAGAAAAGAATCAAGACAAGCATTTTTTGTTCAAATTAAATTTGAAAGCACCATTTTTTAACGATATTAAATGTCAAGGAGTTCCTTATGTCATAATACAATTTGAGGAAGCCATTTTTTGTCCGATTTACATTTGAAAAAGCTGTTTTTTGAAAGAGTATCATTCCAGAAGCCATTTTTTGTCCAAATTAAATTAGAAAAATCTCTTCAAGACAAATTAAAAGCTTACGAAGCCATTTATGTCCAAACTATATTTGAAAAAACCATTCTTTGTCAAAGGAAATTATTCAACTAAATATTCATAGAAATCATCTCTCAAATATGTAAATAAACAAAGCAAATGCATGGGGGGTTCAGATTAGATAGTAAAATCCAAAATAATTATGATTAATAAGTGAAATTTACACGTACGCTTTTTATCTAATCTCTCACTCTCTTAGGTGAGATTTGTATCGAAATTTCGATTAGAAAATTATAACAACGTGTTATATAAACGAGTAAACCAAAATTCAAATATTTATTTCAACTCCAAATGGCCAACAACCTATTAGTAAATAATTACAGCTATTACAAAAATATAAAAACGAAACGAAAAAAAAATAGTCGAGCAATTTATGTTGCAAGATCGAAATATTGCATATATATTGTACGTCACGTGTCTCTTGTCATTACATCATGGCTGCCACTAACAAAAACTTTAATAGTAAAATTAAACAGATTCCTAACCTCAAATTTTCTCTATTATTTTGTACTTAGTTTGCAACTTTCATGCAATAAAAATGAAACAAAACGGATTTTGAAATATTGGAATCAGAGTTATTATTTCAGTTATATACGAGGTATTTCTAAAAACTTCTAGCCCGAATATAAGTTATTTCGTCCCTAGTTTTTAATAAATTTTTAATTTTATGACGTAACTGCATAGATAATGTATACAGAGTGGGACAAATGTATTTGTACGGTCTTCATTGTGACAGTGTTAATAATTTCGTTCTCTTAGCAATATGAATATTACTTACTTATTACTTACTTACTTACAGGAGTAAATAGAAGTTTATTTTTAACTACAATCTCGATAAATTTGATGACAAGGAGCTCTTTATGACATACAATTTGAGAAAGCCATTTTCTGTCCGATTTGATTATAGAACAGCCATTTTAGGAAGAAAAT
This sequence comes from Diorhabda sublineata, assembly GCF_026230105.1. Lineage (NCBI taxonomy): Eukaryota > Metazoa > Arthropoda > Insecta > Coleoptera > Chrysomelidae > Diorhabda > Diorhabda sublineata. The sequence goes on from NC_079482.1 coordinate 1,060,836, forward strand.
CCATCGAGAAGCCATTTTTTGTCCAAATTAATGTTTCAGCAGCCATTTTAGGAAGAAAATACATCGAGAAGCCATTTTTTGTCCAAATTAATGTTTCAGCAGCAATTTTAGGAAGAATATCCATCGAGAAGCCATTTTTTGTCCAAATTAATGTTTCAGCAGCCATTTTAGGAAGAATATCCATCGAGAAGCCATTTTTTGTCCAAATTAATATTTCAGCAGCCATTTTAGGAAGAATATCCATCGAGAAGCCATGTTTTGTCCAAATTAATGTTTCAGCAGCCATTTTAGGAAGAAAATCCATCGAGAAGCCATTTTTTGTCCAAATTAATGTTTCAGCAGCCATTTTAGGGAGAAAATCCATCGAGAAGCCATTTTTTGTCCAAATTAATGTTTCAGCAGCCATTTTAGGAAGAATATCCATCGAGAAGCCATTTTTTGTCCAAATTAATGTTTCAGCAGCCATTTTAGGAAGAAAATCCATCGAGAAGCCATATTTTGTCCAAATTAATGTTTCAGCAGCCATTTTAGGAAGAATATCCATCGAGAAGCCATGTTTTGTCCAAATTAATGTTTCAGCAGCCATTTTAGGAAGAATATCCATCGAGAAGCCATTTTTTGTCCAAATTAATATTTCAGCAGCCATTTTAGGAAGAATATCCATCGAGAAGCCATGTTTTGTCCAAATTAATGTTTCAGCAGCCATTTTAGGAAGAATATTCATCGAGAAGCCATTTTTTGTCCAAATTAATGTTTCAACAGCCATTTTAGGAAGAATATCCCTGGAGAAGTCATTTTTTGTCCAAATTGAATTTGAAAAAACTCTTTAGAACTAAATATAATTTGAGGAAGACATGTTTGGTCCGAATTAAATTTGAGATCACCATTTTTCGACGAAATTAAATTTGAAAAACTATTTTTTGAAAGATTATCATTCCAGAAGCCATTTTCTTGTCCAAATAAGCAACAAACAATTCTTATAATTCATAATTTAAACTTAAACTCTGTACTCTAGTACTTTTTTTGACTAAATAATATACGCCGCTTAACATTCCAAACAATTTTGTACAAATAGAATGAGCAGAGATACAACGAAAATGTTTTGTAGGTATAAATTTGAGGATATGAGCGTTTTATTTCCTTCTCATGGTATCACAAACATCGTCCAATTGAAAAATGGTTTATGCACACAAAAAAGAAAAGAAGAAGTGGCGAAAATTAGGGGTATACACTCGTTTCCACGCAGATTTTTCACTCGGACGGGTGAAATAAAAAGATAGAGTGCTAGGGTGCCAATTACCTTTTTTACGATTCAGTATAAACATGTGTCGCTTGAAAGCGAGCAAACAAAGGTCTATCATAAAGTTTTAAGACCTATTTTATAACATAGGTACGCGTATGTACGTATAAATACAATGAGATTCAAAATTTGCAATTTTCAATTTTTATACGCGGAATTTACAATCTAAAAATTAAATATTATAAATATAACTACCCCATTTAGCTAAATTAATAATTCAATCTATTGTAGAATGTAAGAAACGATCATTTACATTATTTAATATTAGTTTATATACGGGGTGGACAACTAAAAAACGCCGTCGTTAAAATATTTAATAATATGAAATTAAAAAACAAAATTTTTCAACGTATACTCGATTATATAGTATTTTTTATAATTTAATCGATTTTTTCTATAAATTTAGCGTATTTTTCATTCCACAAGTTTCAGTCTATCTCTTCAAATAAGACGTAGGGGAGAGTGGGAATCCTACTACGAAAAAATGTCTGTAAGTCCGGTTCTGTTTAACCGATTTTTATAAACTTGATATTTTTTGAAAGAACTTTCGTCCATTAATACAAAATATATAAATTCTAAGCAATTTTATTAGAGACGTGAATGCTAGAGGGCGTTGTTTCATATCTTATAGATATTATGATTTCTATTCAAATATTATAAATGTAGCTACCCCATTTAGCTAAATTGGTAATTTAATCTATTGTAGAATGTAAAAAATGATCATTTACATTATTTAGTATTAGTTTATATACGGGGTGGACAACTAAGAAACGCCGTCGTTAAAATATTTAATAATATGAAATTAAAAAACAAAATTTTTTAACGTATACTCGATTATATAGTATTTTTTATAATTTAATCGACTTTTTCTATAAATTTAGCGTATTTTTCATTCCACAAGTTTCAGTCTATCTCTTCAAATAAGACGTAGGGGAGAGTGGGAATCCTACTACGAAAAAATGTCTGTAAGTCCGGTTCTGTTTAACCGATTTTTATAAACTTGATATTGTTTGAAAGAACTTTCGTCCATTAATACAAAATATATAAATTCTAAGCAATTTAATAAGGAACGTGGATGCTAGAGGGCGTTGTTTCATATCTTATAGATATTATGATTTCTATTCAAATATTATAAATGTAGCTACCCCATTTAGCTAAATTGGTAATTTAATCTATTGTAGAATGTAAAAAATGATCATTTACATTATTTAGTATTAGTTTATATACGGGGTGGACAACTAAGAAACGCCGTCGTTAAAATATTTAATAATATGAAATTAAAAAACAAAATTTTTTAACGTATACTCGATTATATAGTATTTTTTATAATTTAATCGACTTTTTCTATAAATTTAGCGTATTTTTCATTCCACAAGTTTCAGTCTATCTCTTCAAATAAGACGTAGGGGAGAGTGGGAATCCTACTACGAAAAAATGTCTGTAAGTCCGGTTCTGTTTAACCGATTTTTATAAACTTGATATTGTTTGAAAGAACTTTCGTCCATTAATACAAAATATATAAATTCTAAGCAATTTAATAAGGAACGTGGATGCTAGAGGGCGTTGTTTCATATCTTATAGATATTATGATTTCTATTCAAATATTATAAATGTAGCTACCCCATTTAGCTAAATTGGTAATTTAATCTATTGTAGAATGTAAAAAATGATCATTTACATTATTTAGTATTAGTTTATATACGGGGTGGACAACTAAGAAACGCCGTCGTTAAAATATTTAATAATATGAAATTAAAAAACAAAATTTTTTAACGTATACTCGATTCTATAGTATTTTTTATAATTTAATCGATTTTTTCTATAAATTCAGCGCATTTTTAATTCCACAAGTTTCAGCCTATCTCTTCAAATAAGACGTAGGGGAGAGTGGGAATCCTACTACGAAAAAATGTCTGTAAGTCCGGTTCTGTTTAACCGATTTTTATAAACTTGATATTGTTTGAAAGAACTTTCGTCCATTAATACAAAATATATAAATTCTAAGCAATTTATTAAGGAACGTGGATGCTAGAGGGCGTTGTTTCATATCTTATAGATATTATGATTTCTATTCAAATATTATAAATGTAGCTACCCCATTTAGCTAAATTGGTAATTTAATCTATTGTAGAATGTAAAAAATGATCATTTACATTATTTAGTATTAGTTTATATACGGGGTGGACAACTAAAAAACGCCGTCGTTAAAATATTTAAAAATATGAAATTAAAAAACAAAATTTTTTAACGTATAATCGATTCTATAGTATTTTTTATAATTTAATCGATTTTTTCTATAAATTCAGCGCATTTTTAATTCCACAAGTTTCAGTCTATCTCTTCAAATAAGACGTAGGGGAGAGTGGGAATCCTACTACGAAAAAATGTCTGTAAGTCCGGTTCTGTTTAACCGATTTTTATAAACTTGATATTTTTTGAAAGAACTTTCGTCCATTAATACAAAATATATAAATTCTAAGCAATTTTATTAGAGACGTGAATGCTAGAGGGCGTTGTTTCATATCTTATAGATATTATGATTTCTATTCAAATATTATAAATGTAGCTACCCCATTTAGCTAAATTGGTAATTTAATCTATTGTAGAATGTAAAAAATGATCATTTACATTATTTAGTATTAGTTTATATACGGGGTGGACAACTAAGAAACGCCGTCGTTAAAATATTTAATAATATGAAATTAAAAAACAAAATTTTTTAACGTATACTCGATTATATAGTATTTTTTATAATTTAATCGACTTTTTCTATAAATTTAGCGTATTTTTCATTCCACAAGTTTCAGTCTATCTCTTCAAATAAGACGTAGGGGAGAGTGGGAATCCTACTACGAAAAAATGTCTGTAAGTCCGGTTCTGTTTAACCGATTTTTATAAACTTGATATTGTTTGAAAGAACTTTCGTCCATTAATACAAAATATATAAATTCTAAGCAATTTAATAAGGAACGTGGATGCTAGAGGGCGTTGTTTCATATCTTATAGATATTATGATTTCTATTCAAATATTATAAATGTAGCTACCCCATTTAGCTAAATTGGTAATTTAATCTATTGTAGAATGTAAAAAATGATCATTTACATTATTTAGTATTAGTTTATATACGGAGTGGACAACTAAGAAACGCCGTCGTTAAAATATTTAATAATATGAAATTAAAAAACAAAATTTTTTAACGTATACTCGATTATATAGTATTTTTTATAATTTAATCGACTTTTTCTATAAATTTAGCGTATTTTTCATTCCACAAGTTTCAGTCTATCTCTTCAAATAAGACGTAGGGGAGAGTGGGAATCCTACTACGAAAAAATGTCTGTAAGTCCGGTTCTGTTTAACCGATTTTTATAAACTTGATATTGTTTGAAAGAACTTTCGTCCATTAATACAAAATATATAAATTCTAAGCAATTTAATAAGGAACGTGGATGCTAGAGGGCGTTGTTTCATATCTTATAGATATTATGATTTCTATTCAAATATTATAAATGTAGCTACCCCATTTAGCTAAATTGGTAATTTAATCTATTGTAGAATGTAAAAAATGATCATTTACATTATTTAGTATTAGTTTATATACGGGGTGGACAACTAAGAAACGCCGTCGTTAAAATATTTAATAATATGAAATTAAAAAACAAAATTTTTTAACGTATACTCGATTATATAGTATTTTTTATAATTTAATCGACTTTTTCTATAAATTTAGCGTATTTTTCATTCCACAAGTTTCAGTCTATCTCTTCAAATAAGACGTAGGGGAGAGTGGGAATCCTACTACGAAAAAATGTCTGTAAGTCCGGTTCTGTTTAACCGATTTTTATAAACTTGATATTGTTTGAAAGAACTTTCGTCCATTAATACAAAATATATAAATTCTAAGCAATTTAATAAGGAACGTGGATGCTAGAGGGCGTTGTTTCATATCTTATAGATATTATGATTTCTATTCAAATATTATAAATGTAGCTACCCCATTTAGCTAAATTGGTAATTTAATCTATTGTAGAATGTAAAAAATGATCATTTACATTATTTAGTATTAGTTTATATACGGGGTGGACAACTAAGAAACGCCGTCGTTAAAATATTTAATAATATGAAATTAAAAAACAAAATTTTTTAACGTATACTCGATTATATAGTATTTTTTATAATTTAATCGACTTTTTCTATAAATTTAGCGTATTTTTCATTCCACAAGTTTCAGTCTATCTCTTCAAATAAGACGTAGGGGAGAGTGGGAATCCTACTACGAAAAAATGTCTGTAAGTCCGGTTCTGTTTAACCGATTTTTATAAACTTGATATTGTTTGAAAGAACTTTCGTCCATTAATACAAAATATATAAATTCTAAGCAATTTAATAAGGAACGTGGATGCTAGAGGGCGTTGTTTCATATCTTATAGATATTATGATTTCTATTCAAATATTATAAATGTAGCTACCCCATTTAGCTAAATTGGTAATTTAATCTATTGTAGAATGTAAAAAATGATCATTTACATTATTTAGTATTAGTTTATATACGGGGTGGACAACTAAGAAACGCCGTCGTTAAAATATTTAATAATATGAAATTAAAAAACAAAATTTTTTAACGTATACTCGATTCTATAGTATTTTTTATAATTTAATCGATTTTTTCTATAAATTCAGCGCATTTTTAATTCCACAAGTTTCAGCCTATCTCTTCAAATAAGACGTAGGGGAGAGTGGGAATCCTACTACGAAAAAATGTCTGTAAGTCCGGTTCTGTTTAACCGATTTTTATAAACTTGATATTGTTTGAAAGAACTTTCGTCCATTAATACAAAATATATAAATTCTAAGCAATTTATTAAGGAACGTGGATGCTAGAGGGCGTTGTTTCATATCTTATAGATATTATGATTTCTATTCAAATATTATAAATGTAGCTACCCCATTTAGCTAAATTGGTAATTTAATCTATTGTAGAATGTAAAAAATGATCATTTACATTATTTAGTATTAGTTTATATACGGGGTGGACAACTAAAAAACGCCGTCGTTAAAATATTTAAAAATATGAAATTAAAAAACAAAATTTTTTAACGTATAATCGATTCTATAGTATTTTTTATAATTTAATCGATTTTTTCTATAAATTCAGCGCATTTTTAATTCCACAAGTTTCAGTCTATCTCTTCAAATAAGACGTAGGGGAGAGTGGGAATCCTACTACGAAAAAATGTCTGTAAGTCCGGTTCTGTTTAATCGATTTTTATAAACTTGATATTGTTTGAAAGAACTTTCGTCCATTAATACAAAATATATAAATTCTAAGAAATTTAATAAGGAACGGGGATGCTAGAGGGCGTTATTTCATATCTTATAGATATTATGATTTTTTTTCAAATATTATAAATCTAGGTTCCCCATTTAGCTAAATTAATAATTCAATCTATTGTAGAATGTAAGAAACGATCATTTACATTATTTAATATTAGTTTATATACGGGGTGGACAACTAAAAAACGCCGTCGTTAAAATATTTAATAATATGAAATTAAAAAACAAAATTTTTTAACATATACTCGATTAAATAGTATTTTTTATAATTTAATCGATTTTTTCTATAAATTTAGCGTATTTTTCATTCCACAAGTTTCAGTCTATCTCTCCAAATAAGATGTAGGGGAGAGTGGGAATCCTACTACGAAAAAATGTTTGTAAGTCCGGTTCTGTTTAACCGATTTTTATAAATTTGATATTGTTTGAAAGAACTTTCGTGCAAATGATTTAATTACCGAACTATTGAGTTTTTCTATATTTACAAATTCGCCCTCTATAAGTAGGCTTAAAATTCCGGAAATAGTTTCTCTGGGTCGTTTTTAGTTTTGTCTCGAGTGACTCATAATTTCAACACATTTTTAAAAAAATTACTGGAGGTATTGTCGTATTGCATTATTTATTTTTTCAACCCTCTCGGCAAAAATAAATGACGTGTATACAATTTCTGGAACCGAAACCACCAGTCTCTGAAGACGTTAACTTGGTTATCGAAACGCGCGTGTAATATCGTGAGTATTGGTGTAGTAATGGTGTAGTATTGGTGTAGTAATGGTGTAGTAATGGTGTAATGATGGTGTATACATAGAAAATGTCATCCATTACACAAAATAATCTTCGATTCTTATCAAGACAGACTAGATATTGAAACTAGAGATCCGAGACACAAATATCAACCCCAAGAAATTTTTTCTTGTGAAAAGGTTTGAAAGATGTAATAACTACGAAAATATACAGAGTGGTTCTCGTATAAATTAATGATTGATTTGATGATTTTTGTTGTAACTTACGTGTAGAAATCCTCCGACTCCAAAATACATCGTGTAAGAAACAACGCAAGACGAAATAAAATAAAAGGAAAAGTTTGTTAATCTCAGATTTTCTATAGAAATACTATTCCACATTATCGAAGTCTCGCTTAGAGATCGACCAGTGGCATAACCTAGTTGTTTCCTAAGATGTACGAACAAATTTACCCAGTCGCCTAAAATAAAAAAATAAAACATCTTAATGCAAAGTTCCAGGTACAATCTTTAGGGGTTCATTAAATTAGTTTACGAACTTGTTTCAAGCTCTAGTTACGGTACAGAAAATAAATTAGATCAATTCCAAACTAGAACTAAATAATAATTTTCATTATTGTAGTTTACATAGAAAAAAAAACCGGTAGAAATTCCCCTGGCAAGCAGAAGTTTCGTAGCATTTCATTAGAATTTGTATAAGAAAAATCCTGACTCAGTTTACTACATCTATGAACTAAATTATTATAGTTAATGCTAAGTTAAAACAATCAGATTAAAAATGCGAGACATGTGTATGAGATTTGACACCCCAGACTATTTGAATCTCACTAAGCCACGCCACTGTTTATCGCAGACTGTCTGGTAGGAATATTTCGAAGAGTTACATTTTAGGTTGTTTTTTAATTTTTTTGATGTGTAGGGGGGTCAGTGTAAAGCTAAAACCAAGTTTGTGGGGTCGCCACCGTTGTCCCACGGCCGCCATCTTGAAAATAGTGGTTGAAATGGTTTTTACGATATATCTCTTAAACTATTTATTCGATAAAAAAAATTTGTCAACACTTTTTGTTGCAAATTGAATTCTCTACAACTTTGCTCCAGTAACTTTTTGTCGTAAAACTATAAACAAAAAAGTTATAAGCGAAAATCTTCAGAAATTTCAGAAAAAAATTTTTCGATGTAACTTTTTTTTATCATTTTACGATAAAATGATATCTGACCATTTTTGTAGATCGTTTTTTGAGGAACAACTTTTATTTGCATCATTTTTTCATTAAGTCAATAGCTAAGGTTTTACAGCGCTCCGAAGTGAGTACCATTTTTCAGTACTTTTAACTACACCTGTATTATACGTGTGTACTAATAATATGTCATCAGTTATTATTTTTATTTTTTTTTTATTTTGTTGTTATCATACAAATTTTGCAATATTATTAATGATTAATTATTAATTAATTATTTTTATTATATATATATATATACATAACTTTTTTGTTTATAGTTTTACGACAAAAAGTTACTTGACCAAAGTTGTAGAGAATTTAATTTGCAACAAAAAATGTTAACAAAATTTTCTTATCAAATAAATAGTTTAAGAGATATATCGTAAAAACCATTTCAACCCCTATTTTCAAGATGGCGGCCGTGGGACAAAGATGGCGACCCCGCAAATTTGGTTTTAGCTTTACACTGACCCCCCTACACATCAAGAAAATAAAATTGTGATTTTTAAAAGGTGATAAATCAATCGAAAGATTGAAGAAGTCTCTAACTAGACATATACATAAAATACAAGCTTTCGCAAGGAACGTAAGGGAAAAAATCGCATTGAAAACGTTTAAAATCTCGACTAAAATGATACCTGATATAATAATAACAAAAACGTGAGTTTTTTTACGATTCTTTATTTGTAGGAGGCTAAATAAGAAACTTAATTTCCCTATAGACTAAGAAAAAAGATAAATTTGGCAACGATGTTATTTTAAAACGTTTCTATATGAGAATACGCGTTTTAAAGTATCAACAATAGTTTATAATATAATTTTTGTTCACAAAATTGAATGATGTCAATTTTTTTTTGTTCCGAACAAAGATTCGTACTTACCATTTATTGATATTCCAACTAAAAAAGTAGCAACTGTCGCTATAACCTTCCCAACGCTAGTTGGTACTTTATTCCATATTCTAGAAACTATTTTATCGTATTTTTCCAACCAAGTCACCGACATAGGATCGAATATTAAGTTACTACTATCTTCGATGTGCCCCCCGTTGCTGTTTTGATATTTTTTTTGTCTGTTTTTTTTCGCCATTGTGCGACGTGCTGCTCACACACTGTCGCGATTCAAATCTTCCTTATAAATTTCATTTATCTAAATCCGAATAAGTTTTTTTTTATAAATCAGAAGTATGAGATTATTTCGCTTTGCATACTTGAATGGTTAGAGATAAAATAAGAATAACCTTCGGACCTAATTGTCCACATTTTCAATTAATTGTGGGAAACGAGAATATTCAATAAAAACCTTCGCTAAATTCCACTCGAATGATAATTTTTAATAAAGTATATGGAACACACATCGATCGTTATCAGTACATATTTAAAAAAACTATACAATTATATGTAGTACTACACAAATTTGTATAGTACTTCATATAATACAAAGTAAGATTTAACATTATTACTAATTGTCTTATCTGAAATTATATATTATAATGCATATAAGATAACCTGGTAACAAAGTTCATATTAAAATAATTCGTATGAATCGTTATGAGTAGAAAACAATTATTCTATTCCGTAAACGCACAAAAAAATTACAAGTTACTAAACAATTTCTAGTCTAGACACAATTCTCAGTATTTCAAAAAATAAATAAATGTTTGTAGCGTCATCTTCTAGAAAGCTACATAACCTCTAACTGACGTATGTCGAAATAAGCAGATTACTTTATAATATACAGAAAATGACAGTTGTAATATTTTGTTTATCATTGAATAAATACTATTGATACATCGTTTAATGGATATTTAGAGAAATTTAATTATCACAGTATTCATAATATAGAAAATAAAACTTAGAATTCAAAGACAAAAACAAACAAAAAAGGTAGTAGCGCCATCCTACATAAAATTACGTAACTACTAACTGACACATACTTACAGATAATGGTGGTTGTTTCCTTCCATTGTTTTTACCTCTTTTTTACAAAATATAATATTCATATCAATAAATTCAATAATCAACTGATATTTGATAAAAATCAAACATTCCATAAGAATTTATAATCTAAAAGATACAAAAGGAGATGCTAGCGCCATCTTTCATATGATTACATAACTTTCGAATAGACTTATATATGTAGATACTGTTATCATTCTATATATTTAGCCACAAATTATTAAATTATATCGTTTTTATCGTGTTAAAACAAAATATAATGAAATTAAGAATCACCAGAAATTTTGTAATCTGTATAGAATTAAAATGAATCGAATGGGGCTGTTAGCGCCATCTATGAAATAATTATTCACGGAAGTTTTCCCAATAATTTTAATTCAACAATAATCCAGTTGAACTACTATAACACTTTTAAAATCCTGATTGTATAATTAATTCGAAAGAACATATTGAGTTTTGAATTTTTATGTAGAGAATTGTCTGAAATTATTAAATTCTTTTTGTTATTAAACGTGACAAAATGCTTTAGCCGCCATCTATCCAGATTTAATAGTACTGAGATGAGACATTCGCAGTTTCCTGTAATACGATTCTCTTTGTTTGAAGTAGTATAATTATTTCAAAGATAGCGCTGCAGATTTCTTCTATTTATTTTTTATATATTAAAAATAAATAGGCCAGTCGCAATTTGTTGGAAAAATAAAAAATATTAATAACCTGGCGGAAATAAAAACATTATTATCAAATCTGTTTACTACATTAAGGGAAATGAACGCCATCTTGAATTTTTTAAAATTTATTGAATATATCGTTTTTATAGTTGAAAATTTTATAATAACGAACTACTTTATTGAAAAAATAATCAAAAAAATCTTAGTATTTTCGTATAGGCGAAAAACAAAAACCATTTGGAGTTGAAGCAGGGATACCAAGTGATTGATATAAATATAATTCCACCTTATAAATCGACTACTTCATCATTATATATAATTAAGTTGGAATTTTTCTGATATTTGCAATTAACTTCTCCCTCCTATATATATATAGAAATGATATGAACTAATAACTACTCATTATTGCAAAAATTTTCTGTTACAACTTTTTTCTTGCCACTCTATAAATTTGCGAAAATTGACCAGGCTATAAATACATTAAAGTTTTATAACCTGTTGAGAATATTTGCAGTTTTCGCTAATACAATTCTGACAAAATGTAATAGATATTATAGAACTATCTCAAAGATGGCGCTGCATATTTTATTCATTTAAACTAAAATTATTTTATGTCAATGGATATTACATTACTCATTATATATTTCAAATATTTTTTGTATAACAGAGAAAATATTTGGAACGATGAATAGTTTTTATTAATATCATTTTGTAACGAGTAAAATATCTGCTTATTTTGAGACTTATGCTATTGTTTGTAATAGGGCGCTGCACATTATACTTATGTCAACTGAAATATTTTATTAATCGTTTATCAAATATTATATTAAACATCATATATTTCAAAGATTTTGGAAAAATTGTGAAAATATATGAAACGATTAACATAAATTTCATTTTCTTCAAATGATATCCAGAAAGAAATCTGCTTATTTTGACGGATATATTAGGTACAGCTTATGCTACTGTCTTTAAGATGGCGTAACACATTCTATTTATGTAAACTGTAATATTTTATTAAACGTCTCTCGAATATTATATTATACACTATATATTTCAAAGATTTTGTAATAAATTGGGAAAATATATGAAACGATAAACATAAATATTACCATTTTTAGATGGTATCGCGGTAGAAATCTGCTTATTTTGACGCTTATAAAATATATAGGTTATGCTATTTTTTGTGAGATGGCGCTACTCATTATATTAATGTCAACTGAAATATTTTATTAATCATTCATTTAATATTATATTAAGAACTATATACTTTGTGAAAATATAGAAACAATAAACAGTTTTTATAAATATCACTTCATATTAATTATATTAACATAAATTATTTTGGATTATATTTTAGTTGTGTTGTTAACTTGAAGATGGCGCTACTAATTCAATGAGTTCTCGAATACTAAGTATTTTATTATTTATTTATAAGAGATTATATATATTAAGTATAATACAGAGCTAATCAACAAGTTAATTATGTAGATGTTAAATAGGATTTATCCCTAAAGCCCCCATATCTATTTAATATTAATTTATCATCAATTTATTTTCATAAGACTTCGGCAAAAACAAACATATATATTATAGTTGATCATTAATAGTTCCGCAGAGATAGTAGTAGGGTGAAGCAGGTGCGTTTAATAAATTTTCTCCCATCGTCTGATCCATTCTAATATTCATCCTTGTGGCGTGTTGCGTTGCGGCTTCAGCTGAATACATATGTATATATATATATATATATATATATATATATATATCGAGCAAGTTGTTCCTGTCAGTTGTCCGTACGGCGCAGTCAGGCTGTCAGTTAACTGTCTGGTTTACATGTCTGTCGGGCGTGAGCCTGACATCATGATTATAGTTGATAGCCCGCAAAAATTTCGATCTGCATTTTATCAACTACGCGATTTGCATACGCACGCACAGAATCGGCCTCTTATACAACGAGAAGAAGCTTTCATTCTATCACAAGTTCCTGATTTTTGATACGAGGGTTAACGAGAAAGTATTGAAGATGCGGAAATTTCGAAAATTATGTTCAAACTAATGTAGAATATCACTTCTAGATTTGATCTATTAAATTTCGGATAAAGTGCGAGAAAAAGTTGGAACGAGTACCCAGAAAAAAGGACGAGGAACATCGGATTTTATATTCGTTCTTATGGATCAAAATTGGGTTTATTTGAATCGAATTTTCTACCAAAAATTGGTTTTTGGAGTCTATTTGTTGAAAAATTGGATTTTTATCAAAAATTGGCTTATCAAGACTATTTGATCAAAAATTGGGTTATTAAGTCTATTTGTTCAAAAACTGGGTACCTGTGGTTCAAAAATTGGTTTTATAATTGTAATTGTGTCACAAAATGGTTTTTTTTCGAATAAAATTCGTTCAAAAATTGGTATTTTGTGGTTCTATTCGATCAAAATTGGGGTTTTTGAATTGAATTTTTACCAACAATTGGCTTTTCAAGTCTATTTGTTCAAAAATTGGGTATCTGTGGGTCAAAAATTGGTTTTATAATTGTAATTGTGTCACAAAATGGTTTTTTTTCGAATAAAATTCGTTCAAAAATTGGCATTTTGTGGTTCTATTCGATCAAAATTGGGGTTTTTGAATTGAATTTTTACCAACAATTGGCTTTTCAAGTCTATTTGTTCAAAAATTGGGTACCTGTGGTTCAAAAATTGGTTTTATAATTGTAATTGTGTCACAAAATGGACTTTTTCGAATAAAATTCGTTCAAAAATTGGTATTCTGTGGTTCTATTTTATCTAAATTGGGAGATTTGGATTGAATTTTTACCAAAAATTGGCTTATCAAGACTATTTGTTCAAAAACTGGCCTATTAAGTCTATTTGTTCAAAAATTGGGTACCTGTGGTTCAAAAATTGGTTTTATAATTGTAATTGTGTCACAAAATGGACTTTTTCGAATAAAATTCGTTCAAAAATTGGTATTCTGTGGTTCTATTTTATCTAAATTGGGAGATTTGGATTGAATTTTTACCAAAAATTGGCTTATCAAGACTATTTGTTCAAAAACTGGCCTATTAAGTCTATTTGTTCAAAAATTGGGTACCTGTGGTTCAAAAATTGGTTTTATAATTGTAATTGTGTCACAAAATGGACTTTTTCGAATACAATTCGTTCAAAAATTGGCATTCTGTGGTTCTATTCGATCAAAATTGGGGGTTTTGGATTGAATTTTTACCAAAAATTGGCTTATCAAGACTATTTGATCAAAAATTGGCTTATTAAGTCTATTTGTTCAAAAATTGGGTATCTGTGGTTCAAAAATTGGTTTTATAATTGTAATTGTGTCATAAAATGGACTTTTTCGAATAAAATTCTTTCAAAAATTGGTATTCTGTGGTTCTATTTTATCAAAATTGGGGGATTTGGATTGAATTTTTACCAAAAATTGGCTTATCAAGACTATTTGATCAAAAATTGGCTTATTAAGTCTATTTGTTCAAAAATTGGGTATCAGTGGTTGAAAAATTGGTTGTATCTTTGTAATTTTGTCACAAAATGAAATTTTTCGTCAAACATTCGTTCAAAAATCGGCATTCTGTGGTTGAATTTGATCAAAATTGAACGAGAAGAAGCTTTTATTCCATCACAAGCTCCTGATTTTTGATACGAGGGTTAACGAGAAAGTATTGAAGATGCGAAAATTTCGAAAATTATACTCAAACTAATATAGAATTTGCGACGAAGAAACAATGTTTGAGAGACGATATAATGTTTAACAATATTCAAGAAAACGTGAAAATTATATCACTCTTAGATTTGATCTATTAAATTTCGGATAAAGTGCGAGGAAAAGTTGGAACGAGTACACAGAAAAAATGACGAGGAACATCGGATTTTATATTCGAGTAACATTGCACGAGCTCTACAAATGCGATTCTGAGCTTAGAAAAATCCCCATTAGATACAGATAAAACACAAATAACACCCCCAAAAATTAATATTTGTTCAAGAATCTTTAGGGGAAAATTGATTGTTTCCCGTTTTTTTCGTTGAACTATATTTGATATAAAAATTCGATAAAATGTTGTTATCGCCTGTACTAAAAGAAGTAAAAAGATGGGGCCGACAGAATTTGAGAGCGATGAGGCAGGCCGTACGTCTTGGCTTTCCACCCGAGTCTTTCTCGGACTGTGAAAAATCACCCTCACGCTTGTAATGCTTGAGAAACGGCGAATGTAAGCGAGTGCCTAAAAGAAACCGTTCATCTTCCCTATTTATATCTGTCTAGATGACATGTATATGTATGTACGTAGACACGTCTCATTTACCCGCCGGAGCGTATAATTCCTTAACACTATCCGAGGATGACTGTAAATTTAAATTCGGCAACGTATTTTTATTTTATAGTTTGTTGCCGTTCCGTTTGTAAAATGGAAGTTTATTTATGATTTCTCGTTTTTAATAACGGAAAAGATTAATGTTACTATGAATAAATTTATAAGGGTTTGATTTATATACACAGATTTTGGTTTTAATGGACAATCATTATACTTATCAATCCAATCGACCTTAAATTACAATTACCATACATTTCTAAACCTTACCATATCTTGCAACGGCCGTTTTTGCTTTATTTCTTCGCGAATAAATAAAATAGTTTTTCCTTTTCCAAGATTAATGGATATTATCCCAAAAAAACCAACACCATGACCTGGATTACAGATGGAACAGTCTTTGTCTTCTTTGGAGCCGGTTCTACCTAGTTCAATCCATTGTTTTGGTTGTTCTTTTGATTCGGGTGTGAAGATCCACGTGGAGCTACGTTTCATCCGGTTCACCCGATGGAAACATTTTTTGTTTTTGTATCTTGTGTACAGTTTTCTCATTACCAAATTTTCAGTTAATATGCGATGTATTTCACTTTTTGAAATGCCTACTATGTCTAATACATCGTGCACTTTCAGTCGACGATCGTTCAATACCGCTTGAAGCCTATTTATTCAAAAATTGTCTTTTTGCGACTCAATTTGATCAAAATTGGAGTTCTTTGAATAAAATTATATATAATAAATACCAAAAATGGGTTTTTCAAGTATATTTGTTCAAAAATTGGATTTTCAAGTCTATTTGTTGGGTATCTGTGTTTCAAAAATTGGTTTTATCATTGTAATTTTGTCACAAAATGGAATTTTTCGTCAAACATTCGTTTAAAAATTGACATTCCATGGTTCTATTTGATCAAAATTGAGAATTTTGAATTGAATTACTACCAAAAATTGGCTCTTCAAGACTATTTGTTCAAAGTTGGCGTTTAATTTGCTTATAAAAGGACCCTTTTACTTTCCTGGATTCTGTGATTCAAAAATTGGTCTTACTATTGTAATTGTGTCACAAAATGGACTTTTTCGAATAAACTTCGTTCAAAAATTGGCATTCTATTTTATCAAAATTGGGGGTTTTGGATTGAATTTTTACCAAAAATTGGCTTTTCTAGACTATTTGTTCAAAAATTGGCTTTTCAAGTCTATTTGTTCAAAAATTGGGTATCTGTGCTTGAAAAATTGTTTTTATCATTGTAATTGTGTCACAAAATAGACTTTTTCGAATAAAATTCGTTCAAAAATTGACATTCTGTGGTTCTATTCGATCAAAATTGGGGTTCTTTGGATTGAATTTCTACCAAAAATTGGCTTTTCAAGACTATTTGTTCAAAAATTGGCTTACTAAGTTTATTTGTTCAAAAATTGGGTACTTGTGGTTCAAAAATTGGTTTTATCATTGTAATTTTGTCACAAAATGGAATTTTTCGTCACACATTCGTTTAAAAATTGACATTCCATGGTTCTATTTGATCAAAATTGAGAATTTTGAATTGAATTACTACCAAAAATTGGCTCTTCAAGACTATTTGTTCAAAGTTGGCGTTTAATTTGCTTATAAAAGGACCCTTTTACTTTCCTGGATTCTGTGATTCAAAAATTGGTTTTACTATTGTAATTGTGTCACAAAATGGACTTTTTCGAATAAAAAATTCGTTCAAAAATTTTGAATTGAATTTTTACCAAAAATTAGCTTTTCAAGTCTATTTGCTCCAAAATTGGGATTCTGTGGTTAAAAAATTGGTTTTATGATAATAATTTTTGAAAAAAATGAGCTTTTCCGAATCAAATTCAAAAATTGGCGTTACAATTTGATAAAAATTTGATAAAAATTGAATAATTAACAAAAATTGGCTTTCGATACATATTTCGTCAAAAATGATCTTTTTAAGCCTATTTATTAAAAAATTTTCATTCTGCGATTCAATTTAATCAAAATTGGGGTTCTTTCAATCGAATTTTCTACCAAAAATCGGTTTTTCAAGTCTATTTGTTGAAAAATTGGGTTTCTGTGGTTCAAAAATTGGTTCTATAGTTATATTTTTATCAAAAAATGGACTTTTCCGAATAACATTCAAAAATTGGCAATCTGTGGTTCAATTTGATCAAAAATGGGGCTCTTTGAATTGAATTTTTTCCAAAAATTGGCTTTATAATTATAATTTTGTCACTAAATTGAATTTTTCACTTTACATTTCATCAAAAATTAGCTTTTTAAACCTATTTGTTCAAAAATTGTCATTCTGCGACTCAATTTAATCAAAATTTGGATTTTTTTCAATTTTTCTTATCAAAAATTGGTTTTTAAGTCTATTTGTTCAAAAATTGGCATTCAATTTGGTTATAAATGGACCCTATATAGAAAGTTTGTTATTTTTTGTTCATTTTGGTCGTAAAATGGTTTTTTAAGGATGAATTTTTAAAAAATTGCTTTGTACAAAACGGCTTTTCAATTTTGGTGTTAACAAAAATTGGTTCCACTCAGTAACATTTGGTTTTTACTGTTTTATTTCATAGAAAATTGGCTTCTTTGAATACAACGTCATGTAAAATTGGATTTCTACGTCTAATTTGAAAAAAAAATTCACTTTTCGATTTCCATGCGGTCAAAAAAGGTTTCTTAAATTTAATTTCTTTAAAAGTTTGTTTTTCTAAATTCATTTTTGTTATAAAATAGTTTGCTAAGTATCATTTGTTTAAAAATCGGTTGATATGAATTTGGTTTGATCGAAAAATGGCTTTTTATATAATTTTGTCAAAAATTAGTTTTCTTCGGTTCAATTCAATCAAAAATTGACTCTTTTAGACGCGTTTTCAAAAAAAATCCTCTTCCCATTTGGTCGACCACTGCGATGCTGGTTTTCGTCCCGTTTAAAGTCTGCTACCCAATATTTCACTATCGATATCTAAGGAATAGTCTTATCCAGAGCAAAATCCAGTTCAGCTTTTATATTGGTCGAACTGAGACCTTTCAAATAACACGTAACTACCGCCATCTCTGATAATCAATTGAAACAAACGATAGAGTCGCATCGTTAAATTGAGACATCCCGTATATGAATTGTTACCGAATTACAGTTTCATATTGTATATCATTGGAATCGCAAGGTGATTCTTATTGCATTTTCCGGAAAAACGAAAGGAAAGTATTCGAAAGGGAACCGCGGAATATCGGTGCAGCTGTAGGTATATTCAGTGATGAATGGCCAGCACACGTTGCAGTAGATGGAAAGCAATATGTCCGTTGGAGAGAAGCAATAACCATTAGGTATCGGGGAAACTGCCCCATTTCGTATGACACAACCAGAATAAAGGAAAATTTATATCGAACGCCGTTCGGTATAAGTAAAACTCATAAAACCTATAATTTTTGGTAAATCTCTAACCTCATACATTTCACTTTCGAGATTTTATTTATCTTAACAAAATGATGCGTTAGAGACATTCAAACGTCATCGCATCTTTTCGGTTTTCATTTCATACGAGGGTAGTTGTAATTTTTGTATAAACTGCTCTGTTAGATAGCGTAGAAAACAACCGGGACCGCGTAACCTCACTTTTTATCCATGAAAGATAATGACGTACCATGTTCAAGATTCAAATGTGCGAATGGTGCCCGAAAAAACAGAGAAAAAGTAGCAAAGTTGTTTTAAAATAACAGCGATAAGAACGAAAACGCTGTAGAAAAACTGATTTTGGAAGACCGATGTTGTACTGTAAGCGATATGGCCGAAGAATTAGGCATCAGCTTAGGTAATATTAAGTTAAAAGTAAAAAGGGATATAACAAAAGTGATAAAATTGATCCTTGCGGTACTAGAGCATTGATGTGGTAAGGCCCTGCTATACCTTCGCTTATTTTAACTTGAATTTTCACCAAAAATTGGCTTTTCAAGTCTACATGTTCATAAATTGGCATTTTATGGATCTATTTAATCAAAATCGGGGTTTTTTGAATTGAATTTTCACTAAAAATTGGCTTTTCAAGTCTATTTGTTCAAAAATTGGCATTTTATGGATTTATTTAATCACAATTGGGGTTCTTAGAATTGAATTTTCACTAAAAATTGGCTTTTCAAGTCTATTCAAAAATTGGCATTTTATGGATCTATTTAATCAAAATCGGGGTTCTTTGAATTGAATTTTCATTAAAAATTGGCTTTTTAAGTCTACTTGCTCAAAAATTGGTATTTTATGTATCTATTTGATCAAAATAGGGGTATTTTGAATTGAATTTTTACCTTTTTACCAAAAATTGGATTTTCAAGTTTACTTGTTCAAAAATTGGCATTTTATGGATCTATTTAATCAAAATCGGGGTTCTTTGAATTGAATTTTCATTAAAAATTGGCTTTTCAAGTCTACTTGCTCAAAAATTGGTATTTTGTGTATCTATTTGATCAAAATAGGAGTATTTTGAATTGAATTTTTACCAAAAATTGGATTTCCAAGTCTACTTGTTCAAAAATTGGTATTTTATGTATCTATTTGATAAAAATCGGGGTTCTTAAAATTGAATTTTCACCAAAAATTGGCTTTTCAAGTCTACTTGTTCAAAAATTGGCATTTTATGTATCTATTTGATCAATATAGGGGTTCTTTGAATTTAATTCATTCAAATTAGGTTAAAAGTAAATATGGATTGAACAACGGTGATAAAACTGAACCTTGCGGTACTCCACCATTGATATGGTAAGGCCCTGCTATATCTTCGTTAATTTTAACGCAAAATTTTCTATTTATCAAATACAATTATGAGTTTACCTCGAACAATAAGGAATCAAAGTGTTTTCGAATGTTGATTACGACCGTAAATGATTTATTTTCGTCCTGAAAGTCTACTGAAGGGATTAGTTGATTGAATTTGAAACTTGTATTTTTTCTAATAACCTCATTTTTCACAAAAAACAAAAACTTTGATAATAATCGGCTTTTAAAACCAAAAAAATATGAAGTGTTTGGTTCGGAAGAGAAGAAAATTTCTTTTATAAACTTCCAGAAGACAATCTGTATTATATGATAATTCTATTGCTTCCGCATTTATTTCGACTCAAATCTTTTCAAACCACGAAACAAAGAAAAACCTCCACGAAAAACTGTCGTACGGGATATTTTTTTTTTGAAAGTGCAATATGCCGACTTGAAAATTTTCTCCGTGAATAATGTTGTTCATTTTCCTTTCCTCATTTTGTGACATCATTCATCACCGGCAAAGAGACGAAGTTACGTCTTACAAATTATGATAATAAATCTTTGTTCTGTGAGTGATGCGATAGAAATATTGAGAGTGCCGGCAGTTGAGCGTTCGGGGGTGGCGGATAAGGCTCCCGAGAAGATAAATTGTTGGGGTTAGGGGCCAACGGACGTGGCGGCGGAAGAGCAGACAGCAGTCTCTTACCCTAGTGGCAACGGCTATTACTCACTAGTCGAGTCGGCGTGTCCCGCAGGGAGCTCCGAAGTGCCTCTCTCCCCGAGATAAGCGATTCGCATTTGTAACTTTTCAAAACAAAAATTCAATGCGACACACTCGAAAATTTCTTCAGGTGGTTTCCGGATTTCATGGCTCTTCTACAACCCCAAGCTTTACACAACAATAAAATAAAGTTTGGACTGGACAAAAGCCAATATTTTACCTGCAACCATTCCGGAAGTTATAACCAGGTTAATTAGGTAAATGCTAATCCCCAAGCTCAATCTCTAGCCCGAGGAGGGAGACATTGTCCTCTAGACAAGTTAATAAGACGTGGTCGCGCAACACCAACTACTAGGTGAAGGTCAGGAGAAGTCTGAAGCACTTGATGACTGTAGACTAACCCTGGAAGAACCCTACACAACCTATTAAGACAGAAGGTGGTCTGAATAGACTTTGTTGATCTGCTAATTAGAAAAGACGTAGAGTTTAAAGATGATATTCAATGAAGAAACAATCTATGTCTTCTCCAAATACCTTGGGTCTATCTGGACTGCACTGGAGATATAGGAAACTGTGTTACAGCAGAAGATGCTGATTCAGCAGGTCCAAAATGGATCAACCGTGCAGTATTAAAGCCATTTGAGACTCAACTTTTGGGAGAGGAAAGCACCTCGGCGCATCTTTGGTTCAAGCCAAGACCAAAGAGTATTAGCGCATAAGTTTTAACATTGTATGGAGAGGTTACGTCGACAAACTTGCATACTGGCTAAAGCAGGACGACGTAGAATAGGAACTAAAATGGCTGTGGGGAAAAGTACAGCATTGAGAAGAATGGAGGGGACAGTTTTCCGAGAGCAAGAGGTTCTACAACGTCCGTAGCGTCAATTCACTCAGGTTTTAGAACAGTTTAGATAATGCTGAGAATTTTGGTACAATTTCTAAAAGTTTTGGACACGTTTTCGACATTTTGGTGACAACCCGAAAGTTTGTTGAATGTCCAAGAGATTTTCAGAAAATAAATTGCTGTAGTTTTGCTTCTACAAATATTCTTAAACGTATTTTCCAAACGAAACATCCAAAAATTTCTTCGTAAGTCATTTTTTCGTGATATAAACGTTTCCATAGAAAATCTATAGATGAAAAACGTAGTTGATATTCGTATCATTTTCCTTTTATTCCTGTAAAGTGGTAAAAATGTCCTCGACGACGCAATTAAGCGAATAGAAAAACATAAAACGAACAGAGAGGATAGAACAAAATATAATTTATATCTGCCACACAGTCCGTTAAGTCGACGCAAACAATAATGAAGCAGTAAAGTGTGTTATTTAGTAAATGTAGCGGGTGTAATCAATCAGCATGTCAGTGGGGAGTGACACCGCACAACTCCGCACCACGACACGACGTACATAGGCGTCCACATTCGTTAACAACAGTAAAATATTGAGGAGTGAAGTTTAGACGAGACTGGACGACCAGACGAAGACCAGCAGCGCAGTAGTCGAGTTTTCCAGAAATGCTGAAGAAAAACCACGAAACGGAACGTATTAAATGAAAAATTTGGACATTAGAAAGCTGCGTGCGTTTGTTTACAATGGGAATTTGCGTACAATTTATTAAATTAAGATAGAAAATATTGATTTAAGTACAAATTTAAAGGTTTGTCAAGCATATCTAGCTTACTTTAATCTACAAGTTAAAATCAAGACAAAAGATGGGCTCTACTTGTAATTACAAGTCAATTTTTTCTTTTTTTATTGTATTAACTATCTTATAATACAATGAAGTAGGTTTAGGTAAGTTTTATTGTAGGCTGGTCCAAGAAAAGAATAACGAAGTTAGCAGTGCTGAGAATTTGGAGGGAACCCAGTGATTTTTACACTGATTGTTATTTTTTAATTGTGAATCCAATCAGAGGTGAATTATAACTCATTCTGATCTACTTTCCACATCTGCTTCAATACCACATACAGAAGAAAATCCTTTACTTGAACAACAATTGGAACAGATTTGAAAACTCGATTTTTCGAAATTGGGGATAGAGAAACCTTTTTGTGTCACAAAAAACTGTAATTTTATATAGGAAAATAATTTTTTTGTAAAAAATATTTAGAAAAACCAGTTTCTAAACCAATAAATAGCATTCATCGGGAAATTAAACTTGGAAAAACCATTTTCTAAATCGATAAAAACCATTTGTCGAGAAAATAGATTTGGAAAAGCCATTTTTCAAAATATGGGATAGTGAAAGCTTTTTTGTGTAACAAAAAACTGTAATTTTATATAGAAAAACAATTTTTTGCAAAAAATATTTAAAAAAAACCGTTTCTAAACCATTTGTATGGAAATTAAACTTGGAAAAACCATTTTCTGAATAGTTAAGAACCTTTCGTCAGGAAAATAAATTTGGAAAAGCCATTTTTCAAAATTGGGGATAGAGAAACCTTTTTGTTTCACAAAAAACTGTAATTTTATATAGAAAAACAATTTTTTGCAAAAAATATTTAAAAAAACCAGTTTCTAAACCATTTGTGTGGAAATTAAACTTGGAAAAACCATTTTCTGAATAGTTAAGAACCTTTCGTCAGGAAAATAAATTTGGAAAAAGCCATTTTTCAAAATTGGGGATAGAGAAACCTTTTTGTGTCCCAAAAAACTGTAATTTTATATAGGAAAATAATTTTTTGCAAAAAATATTTAAAAAAACCAGTTTCTAAACCATTTGTGTGGAAATTAAACTTGAAAAAACCATTTTCTGAATAGTTAAGAACCTTTCGTCAGGAAAATAAATTTGGAAAAAGCCATTTTTCAAAATTGGGGATAGAGAAACCTTTTTGTGTCCCAAAAAACTGTAATTTTATATAGGAAAATAATTTTTTTGTAAAAAATATTTAGAAAAACCAGTTTCTAAACCAATAAATAGCATTCATCGGGAAATTAAACTTGGAAAAACCATTTTCTAAATCGATAAAAACCATTTGTCGAGAAAATAGATTTGGAAAAGCCATTTTTCAAAATATGGGATAGTGAAACCTTTTTTGTGTAACAAAAAACTGTAATTTTATATAGAAAAACAATTTTTTGCAAAAAATATTTAAAAAAAACCAGTATCTAAACCATTTGTGTGGAAATTAAACTTGAAAAAACCATTTTCTGAATAGTTAAGAACCTTTCGTCAGGAAAATAAATTTGGAAAAGCCATTTTTCAAAATTGGGGATAGAGAATCCTTTTTTGTTTCACAAAAAACTGTAATTTTATATAGAAAAACAATTTTTTGCAAAAAATATTTAAAAAAACCCGTTTCTAAACCATTTGTGTGGAAATTAAACTTGGAAAAACCATTTTCTGAATAGTTAAGAACCTTTCGTCAGGAAAATAAATTTGGAAAAAGCCATTTTTCAAAATTGGGGATAGAGAAACCTTTTTTGTGTAACAAAAAACTGTAATTTTATATAGAAAAACAATTTTTTGCAAAAAATATTTAAAAAAAACCAGTTTCTAAACCATTTGTGTGGAAATTAAACTTGAAAAAACCATTTTCTGAATAGTTAAGAACCTTTCGTCAGGAAAATAAATTTGGAAAAAGCCATTTTTCAAAATTGGGGATAGAGAAACCTTTTTGTGTCCCAAAAAACTGTAATTTTATATAGGAAAATAATTTTTTTGTAAAAAATATTTAGAAAAACCAGTTTCTAAACCAATAAATAGCATTCATCGGGAAATTAGACTTGGAAAAACCATTTTCTAAATCGATAAAAACCATTTGTCAAGAAAATAGATTTGGAAAAGCCGTTTTTCAAAATTGGGAATAGAGAAACCTTTTTTGTTTCACAAAAAACTGTAATTTTATATAGAAAAACAATTTTTTGCAAAAAATATTTTAAAAAACCCGTTTCTAAACCATTTGTGTGGAAATTAAACTTGGAAAAACCATTTTCTGAATCGATAAGAACCGTTCGTTACGAAAACTGATTTGGAACTCGATTTTTCGAAATTGGGGATAGAGAAACCTTTTTATGTCACAAAAAACTGTAATTTTAAATAGGAAAATAATTTTCTTGCAAAAAATATTTAGAAAAACCAGTTTCTAAACCAATAAATAGCATTCATCGGGAAATTAAACTTGGAAAAACCATTTTCTAAATCGATAAAAACCATTTGTCAAGAAAATAGATTTGAAAAACTTTTTTTCAAAATATGGGATAGTGAACCCTTTTTTGTCTAACAAAAAACTGTAATTTTATATAGAAAAACAATTTTTTTACAAAAAATATTTAAAAAAACCCGTTTCTAAACCATTTGTGTGGAAATTAAACTTGGAAAAACCATTTTCTGAATCGATAAGAACCGTTCGTTACGAAAACTGATTTGGAACTCGATTTTTCGAAATTGGGGATAGAGAAACCTTTTTGTGTCACAAAAAACTGTAATTTTAAATAGGAAAATAATTTTCTTGCAAAAAATATTTAGAAAAATCAGTTTCTAAGCCATTCGTCAGGAAATTAGACTTGGAAAAACCATTTTTTATATCTTTAAGAACCTTTCGTTACGAAAATAGATTTAGAAAAGCCATTTTTCAAAATTGGGGATAGAGAAAAGCCTTTTTTGACACAAAATACCATTTGTTGAAAAAACTAAACTCAGAAGAGCCAAATAAAAAGAGAAAATTCATTTTCTTGTAAAATTACACGTTTGTAACGAATTTCTGAACAAATTTTATATAGGAAAATCATTTTTTTTTCATAAAAATTTAGAAAAACCAGTTTATAAACCAATAAATAACATTCTTCGGGAAATTAAACTTAAAAAAAACCATTTTCCGAATCGATAAGAACCGTTCGTTACGAAAATAGATTTGTAAAAGCCGTTTTTCAAAATTGGGGATAGAGAAACCTTTTTCGTTTCACAAAAAACTGTAATTTTATATAGGAAAATAATTTTTTTGTAAAAAATATTTAGAAAAACCAGTTTATAAACCAATAAATAACATTCTTCGGGAAATTAAACTTAAAAAAACCATTTTCCGAATCGATAAGAACCGTTCGTTACGAAAATAGATTTGTAAAAGCCGTTTTTCAAAATTGGGGATAGAGAAACCTTTTTCGTTTCACAAAAAACTGTAATTTTATATAGGAAAATAATTTTTTTGTAAAAAATATTTAGAAAAACCAGTTTCTAAACCAATAAATATCATTCTTCAGGAAATTAAACTTGGAAATACCATTTTCTAAATCGATAAAAACCATACGTCAGGAAAATAGATTTGGAAAAGCCGTTTTTCGAAATTGGGGATAGTGAAAAGCCTTTTTTGACATAAAAAACCGAAAAACACAACTAAACTCAAAAGAGCCATTGGAAAAGCGACTACTCTCTGAAGGCAGTCCGAAATCACGAAGTTCATCTGTATCCGTACATTCTGAATTCGTTTTTCAATCTGAATCCAAAATTCAAGTTCTCAATGACTTAAATCTTCCAAAAAGTGAAGACAAGATACTAGTATCGTGGTTAAAATCTGTTAAACCAAATAATTGTAATTATTTTTCAGTAATTGTGATATTTAAATTAACCGTTGAAACCTAACCTAACCTAACCTAACCTAACTTAACCTAACCTACATATTTCTCTACAAAATGGAATCCAATCAAAAGCAGGAGTTGTTTTTATCGAAAACTCTTTCATGGATTTTTCTTGATGAGGTGGTTGATAACAGCAGCCCCTGATTGTGATCAAATTTCATTTTTTAGAGAAGTATCTAGGTTAAGTTAAGTTAGGTTAGGTTAGGTTAGGTTTCAACGGTTAATTCAAATACTACAATGACTGTTACACAATTATGAATTGTGATATTTTCGTAAAATTAATCAGGAATAAAGAGAAAAAAGCCTGGATCAGTTTTAAGACAGTAGTTGATGGTTTTCTTGGAAACCATAGAGCTGGAAAGTACTAACTGACATAATCACGAATATCCTGGGATACATTTTTAATATGTTCTAATAAATCATCTGTTTGGGGATTTTCTACGTACTTTCATGTTGTATGTAGATTTTTTTTGGTGTAAATGTTAACGAGATTTTGTATCGCAAGCAACGCCTATGGCGGAAAACCGACGCGGGCGTCCCGACGGCCTGTCGTAAAATGAATAAGTGCACGTACCATACATCAATGTCAAGCCGAATATAGATATAAAATAACGATGAATGAACAGCTCTGTTGAATGCAGATAAACTTTCCCATTACACACATGTCGAATAATTTATCATTTCGTTTGACGTTCGTTTCTCTTCTATAATATATTAATGGCTCGTTGATATAATATTAATTTCATAATTTCTACTAAATCATTGATCCTTTTAAATTATTAAATAGTAACAACTCTGCCCCATATTTCTGTTGAAACTAATAATAACCCACCACAATTTTTCTTACAAAACTCAAATTAATATAAAGAAATTAACACCGTTTTAAAATTTGTCAAATTTCCTTGGAAATTTTGTTGTATGATAGTTATGACAATAATAAATTACAAAAAAAAACTTTGATTCGTGATTCTATTTGAAAAAATTGATAAGGGAATGTGAAGGTTGTTTTAATACAAAAGTTTTGTTATCGAAATTTTCTTTTTTTGAATTTTCTGCTCAGCAAAAGTCTCAATTACATCAATTTTTTCTTTAATGTTATGTAGCAGTAGCTATTTGCGGTTTTGTAAATTGTTTTTTTTTATCTTTTTATCTAAAAACCATTTTCTAAATCGATAAAAACCATTCGTCAGGAAAATAGATTTGGAAACTACATTTTTTAAAATTGTAAATAGTCAGAAGCCTTTTTTGATACAAAAAATTGAAATTTTATATGGAAAGACAATTTTTTTACAAATAAAACTAGTAAAACCAGTTTCTAAACCAATAAATATCATTCTTCGGGTAATTAGACTTGGAAAAACCATTTTCGAAATCAAAAACAACCATTTGTCAAAAAAATGGATTTGGAAAAGCCTTTTTTCAAAATTGTGAATAATCAGAAGCCTTTTTTGATACAAAAAACTGAAATTTTATATAGAAAAACTATTTTTTTGCAAAAAAATTTTAGAAAACCCAGTTTCTAAACCAATAAATATCATTCTTCGGGTAATTAGACTTGGAAAAACCATTTTCTAAATCAAAAACAACCATTTGTCAAGAAAATAGATTTGGAAAAGCCTTTTTTCAAAATTGTGAATAATCAGAAGCCTTTTTTGATACAAAAAACTGAAATTTTATATAGAAAAACAATTTTTTTACAAAAAACAATTAAAAAACCCAGTTTCTTAACCAATAAATATCATTCTTCAGGAAATTAGACTTGGAAAAACCATTTTCTAAATCGATAAAAACCAATTATCAAGAAAATAGATTTGGAAAAGCCTTTTTTTCAAAATTGTGAATAATCAGAAGCCTTTTTTGATACAAAAAACTGAAATTTTATATAGAAAAACAATTTTTTTACAAATAAAACTAGAAAAACCAGTTTCTAAACCAATAAATATCATTCTTCGGGTAATTAGACTTGGAAAAACCATTTTCGAAATCAAAAACAACCATTTGTCAAAAAAATGGATTTGGAAAAGCCTTTTTTCAAAATTGTGAATAATCAGAAGCCTTTTTTGATACAAAAAACTGAAATTTTATATAGAAAAACTATTTTTTTGCAAAAAAATTTTAGAAAACCCAGTTTCTAAACCAATAAATATCATTCTTCGGGTAATTAGACTTGGAAAAACCATTTTCTAAATCAAAAACAACCATTTGTCAAGAAAATAGATTTGGAAAAGCCTTTTTTCAAAATTGTGAATAATCAGAAGCCTTTTTTGATACAAAAAACTGAAATTTTATATAGAAAAACAATTTTTTTACAAAAAACAATTAAAAAACCCAGTTTCTTAACCAATAAATATCATTCTTCAGGAAATTAGACTTGGAAAAACCATTTTCTAAATCGATAAAAACCAATTATCAAGAAAATAGATTTGGAAAAGCCTTTTTTTCAAAATTGTGAATAATCAGAAGCCTTTTTTGATACAAAAAACTGAAATTTTATATAGAAAAACAATTTTTTTACAAATAAAACTAGAAAAACCAGTTTCTAAACCAATAAATTTCATTCTTCAGATAATTAGACTTGTGAAAATTCCTTGAAAATTTTGTTGTATGATAGTTATGACAACAATAAATTACAAAAAAAACTTTGATTCGTGATTCTATTTAAAAAAAATTAATAAGAAAAGTGAAGGTTGTTTTAATACAAAATTTTTGTTATCGAAATTTTCTTTTTTTGAATTTCCTGCTCGGCAAAAGTCTAAATTACATCAATTTCTTCTTTAAAGTTATGTAGCAGTAGCTATTTGCGGTTTTGTAAAATGTTTTTTTTATCTTTATAATTGTCAACAGCTTTTTTTGCGACCTTGGTACTTCGTCGTTGATGATTCTGTCCAGGGTATCTCCAGGACGCGTTTATAGATCCACAAGACATCAACAAAGTTCAAAATTCGAACTAAGGAATGTTCAAACGATAAATTTTGTTTTTCCATGGAATTTTTTAAATGTCAGTTTATATCAATTTCAATTTTGAAAATTGTTGTTTAGTACCGAGCTTGCGGATTCTCAACTTTATATTCAACGATCAAGGACATTACGAACTGAATTTTGTTCACAAATAAAAATCTTTTTGCTGGTGGAGAATTTCCGAAATTATTTACCAGTGCTCAAAAAAATGTTGGAACAGATTTGGATAAGTAATTTTTGGATATTTAGGGTTGAAAATTAAGATTTAATAATATGAAACAGAAAGTCCACTCAAATAGAACACCCTGTATTTTAATACATTTTTGAAATCTACGTGAAATTCTGACATATTTTTGTCTAAAAACTTTTCTCGAATAATGCATACTTTTTGAGCTATTAATTTTTTTGTAAAAATTTTGGCAGTTACAGACCCTTATAAATTATTTTTTCACGATGATACCCTTAAAGATATGAAAATGATTTCTATTCAGTTGCTTTTAGCATAGTCAGACGTATTCGAATCTATGTTGAAAAAATTTTTTTTATACAGGGTGTGTATAAAAAGTGTTCAAAGTTAGACCACACCTGCATCTCTAAAAATTTACAGAAAACATTAAATATCTGGATAACGGTAAGGTTTAGGTATAGAAAAAAAGTATACATGAATTTTCCTTATTTTTTTACCCCTGAATGCATTAAAATAGAAAAAACCGGGTGGTTCTATTTAAAAAAATAAAGAAATTTGATATTTATAAAGTTAAACTTTGAACACTTTTTATACACACCCTGTATAAAATAAAAAGTTTTTCGACGTAGATTCAAATACGTCTGACTTTTCTAAAAGTAACCGAACAGAAACCATTTTCATATCTTTAAGGGTATTTTCGTAAAAAAATAATTTATAAGGGTCTGCAACTGTCAAATTTTTTACAAAAAAAATTAATAACTCAAAAAGTTATGCATTTTCTAGGAAACTTTTCAGACAAAAGTATACCAAAATTTTATGTAGATTTCAAAAATGTATTAATATATAGGGTGTTTCATATAAAATAACAAAGTTACAGCCATATTCGAAAATATTTTAGTTGATTCATCAACCCAAACGTAGAAATTAGTATTTTGCCTTATACAGATAGTTTTAACTCGTCGTGGGACACCCCGTATAGTTTTCTATCGCTACGGAGAATAAAATAAAACCAAAGGAAACAATACATTTCCATCTATATTATCGAATAATTTACCTTTTTGAAAAGTCTCTTCGTTCGACTCCTTGTTGTATGAAGCGTGTTCAAGTACGTCATAATTTGAATTGAAAATCATGTGATAAATTGAGAATTTCGCTATGATCAATGGGATGGAGCATAGTAGACGCGGGGTGAAATGTTTGCCTCATTAATCTTAGCGCCTTCATTAGAAGAATCAAAGAAATATGGGCGGAGTCGGTTGGCATTTCATAGTGGAGCACCGGGCGATTTCCAGCGCGTTACGTTTAATCAAGTGGCCTGCAAGCAATTGAATTAACTTGGTACGCGAGGGCGGAAACACAAAAATCTAAAACCATAAAGTCGGAAATACCTCGCCGATGTTGCCAGTTTCATATAACTGGCGCCCTCTACCACAGTCGGATATTAGTTTATCGAATTTCATCACAACGCGTTGCTAGTAGTTTTGTCAAAATGTTAAAAACTACATCTAGTGATGTTTTTCAATAGATTATTTTTAGGAAAGAATACCCGAGTTATGTACATTAAATCCGGCAACGTTGTTGTGTATTTGGCGACCGTAGTCGCTTAGAATTCTTTGGGCGGAAACTTGTAAGTCAAAGAGCCATTAGTCTTTCACTACAAATCAGCACTTTGTCGCTTCATCAGAAGTTTCGCTCGTTAATGCTCTTGAAAGCCCATTTCCTTTTGTCTTCGAGATCTTTTCGTTCCCTATTTCACGAAGAGAGTGCCGTTCGCCGCTAAAGGAAAAGAAAAATATGCGAAATAATTTACGATTAATCAAAACGAACAGATCGCGAAGAAAAATGAATGTCGGACATTAATTTCACTCGCATACATTCAATATTACATGAACATTGAACTGTCGAAAGTATTTGTTACTATAAGATCGTACCAAGCGACGAATCCTGGATCTTTCCAGACGAAATTCCAGCTTACTTTCAAAACCGGTCGAATCCAACAAAAGCTGTCCGCCCACCAAGTACCTCTCGCTCTTCTAAATGCATTTGTTTACCAGAAGTTGTCGAAAAAATCCACCAATCGCAGAAGGGTACTGAATTTTCACCACGACAACACATCAATCGTAAATATTTCTTTTTATTTGTCTACCTCAAATCTTAAGCCTGGTGTGTGCTTTATCTGACACATTTTGAAACATCTCCAGCTACTAGAAACCCAGTGAACGGAATTTGTGCAAAATTTAATCAAATGTGGATACTGTAGCATCTGGAAGACTAGGAAGACTGCACCTATACAAGTATCAACTCCCAGGAGATGATTGTCAGTACTCACCACTGGATTCTAACACATCCAGCGCCTCCAAATAGTTTATCCTTGGATATAAATCGTCAGAGGAAGTTGTATTGGTTTATTTTCCTATAGCAGTACTTCTGGACTCAATTATGGTAGTTCCAAATCGAAATAAAAGGAAAAAACTAGAGCGCAGTGTTTGGTTCCAACAAGAAGATGCAACACCACATCGTGGTCTTAAAGTTTCAAGTTTTCTAGAGTCATACTCGAAGTTAATCGATCAAACAACTAAATGGAACCAGTTTAGACTTAACCTAGTAGTCTAATAGCTTTAGAAACGTGTTTTTTTCGAGAAGACATCCTGTAATCGTTTTATAAAGTCGAATGAAGCATGTTCGAGGTGAAGTCTTGAAATGGGGATACTGCAGAATCTGCAAGACTAGGAAGACTGCACCTATACAAAAATCAACTCCCAGGAGATGATTGTCAGTACTCACCACTGGATTCTAACACATCCAGCGCCTCCAAATAGTTTATATTTGGATAAAAATGGCCAGAACAAGTTGTATTGGTTTATTTTCCTATAGAAGTACTTCTGGACTCAATTATGGTAGTTCCAAATCCAAATAAAAGGAAAAAACTAGAGCGCAGTGTTTGGTTCCAACAAGAAGATGCAACACCACATCTTGGTTTTAAAGTTTCAAGTTTTCTAGAGTCACACTCGAAGTTAATCCACCAAACAACTAAATGGAACCAGTTTAGACTTAACCAAGTAGTCTAATAGCTTTAGAAACGTGTTTGTTTCGAGAAGACATCCTGTAATCGTTTTATAAAGTCGAATGAAGCATGTTCGAGGTGAAGTCTTGAAATGGGGATACTGCAGAATCTGCAAGACTAGGAAGACTGTATCTATACAAAAATCAACTCCCAGGAGATGATTGTCAGTACTCACCACTGGATTCTAACACATCCAGCGCCTCCAAATAGTTTATATTTGGATATAAATCGTCAGAGCAAGTTGTATTGGTTGATTTTCCTATAGAAGTACTTCTGGACTCAATTATGGTAGTTCCAAATCCAAATAAAAGGAAAAAACTAGAGCGCAGTGTTTGGTTCCAACAAGAAGATGCAACACCACATCTTGGTCTTAAAGTTTCAAGTTTTCTAGAGTCACACTCGAAGTTAATCCACCAAACAACTAAATGGAACCAGTTTAGACTTAACCAAGTGGTCTAATAGCTTTAGAAACGTGTTTGTTTCGAGAAGACATCCTGTAATCGTTTTATAAAGTCGAATGAAGCATGTTCGAGGTGAAGTCTTGAAATGGGGATACTGCAGAATCTGCAAGACTAGGAAGACTGCACCTATACAAGTATCAACTCCCAGGAGATGATTGTCAGTACTCACCACTGGATTCTAACACATCCAGTGCCTCCTAATAGTTTATATTTGGATATAAATCGTCAGAGCAAGTTGTATTGGTTTATTTTCCTATAGCAGTACTTCTGGACTCAATTATGGTAGTTCCAAATCGAAATAAAAGGAAAAAACTAGAGCGCAGTGTTTGGTTCCAACAAGAAGATGCAACACCACATCGTGGTCTTAAAGTTTCAAGTTTTCTAGAGTCATACTCGAAGTTAATCGATCAAACAACTAAATGGAACCAGTTTAGATTTAACCTAGTAGTCTAATAGCTTTAGAAACGTGTTTTTTTCGAGAAGACATCCTGTAATCGTTTTATAAAGTCGAATGAAGCATGTTCGAGGTGAAGTCTTGAAATGGGGATACTGCAGAATCTGGAAGATTAGGAAGACTGCACCTATACAAAAATCAACTCCCAGGAGATGATTGTCAGTACTCACCACTGGATTCTAACACATCCAGCGCCTCCAAATAGTTTATCCTTGGATATAAATCGTCAGAGGAAGTTGTATTGGTTTATTTTCCTATAGAAGTACTTCTGGACTCAATTATGGTAGTTCCAAATCCAAATAAAAGGAAAAAACTAGAGCGCAGTGTTTGGTTCCAACAAGAAGATGCAACACCACATCTTGGTCTTAAAGTTTCAAGTTTTCTAGAGTCATACTCGAAGTTAATCCACCAAACAACTAAATGGAACCAGTTTAGACTTAACCAAGTGGTCTAATAGCTTTAGAAACGTGTTTGTTTCGAGAAGACATCCTGTAATCGTTTTATAAAGTCGAATGAAGCATGTTCGAGGTGAAGTCTTGAAATGGGGATACTGCAGAATCTGCAAGACTAGGAAGACTGCACCTATACAAGTATCAACTCCCAGGAGATGATTGTCAGTACTCACCACTGGATTCTAACACATCCAGTGCCTCCTAATAGTTTATATTTGGATATAAATCGTCAGAGCAAGTTGTATTGGTTTATTTTCCTATAGCAGTACTTCTGGACTCAATTATGGTAGTTCCAAATCGAAATAAAAGGAAAAAACTAGAGCGCAGTGTTTGGTTCCAACAAGAAGATGCAACACCACATCTTGGTTTTAAAGTTTCAAGTTTTCTAGAGTCACACTCGAAGTTAATCCACCAAACAACTAAATGGAACCAGTTTAGACTTAACCAAGTAGTCTAATAGCTTTAGAAACGTGTTTGTTTCGAGAAGACATCCTGTAATCGTTTTATAAAGTCGAATGAAGCATGTTCGAGGTGAAGTCTTGAAATGGGGATACTGCAGAATCTGCAAGACTAGGAAGACTGTATCTATACAAAAATCAACTCCCAGGAGATGATTGTCAGTACTCACCACTGGATTCTAACACATCCAGCGCCTCCAAATAGTTTATATTTGGATATAAATCGTCAGAGCAAGTTGTATTGGTTGATTTTCCTATAGAAGTACTTCTGGACTCAATTATGGTAGTTCCAAATCCAAATAAAAGGAAAAAACTAGAGCGCAGTGTTTGGTTCCAACAAGAAGATGCAACACCACATCTTGGTCTTAAAGTTTCAAGTTTTCTAGAGTCACACTCGAAGTTAATCCACCAAACAACTAAATGGAACCAGTTTAGACTTAACCAAGTGGTCTAATAGCTTTAGAAACGTGTTTGTTTCGAGAAGACATCCTGTAATCGTTTTATAAAGTCGAATGAAGCATGTTCGAGGTGAAGTCTTGAAATGGGGATACTGCAGAATCTGCAAGACTAGGAAGACTGCACCTATACAAAAATCAACTCCCAGGAGATGATTGTCAGTACTCACCACTGGATTCTAACACATCCAGCGCCTCCAAATAGTTTATCCTTGGATATAAATCGTCAGAGGAAGTTGTATTGGTTTATTTTCCTATAGAAGTACTTCTGGACTCAATTATGGTAGTTCCAAATCGAAATAACAGGAAAAAACTAGAGCGCAGTGTTTGGTTCCAACAAGAAGATGCAACACCACATCGTGGTCTTAAAGTTTCAAGTTTTCTAGAGTCATACTCGAAGTTAATCGATCAAACAACTAAATGGAACCAGTTTAGACTTAACCAAGTGGTCTAATAGCTTTAGAAACGTGTTTTTTTCGAGAAGACATCCTGTAATCGTTTTATAAAGTCGAATGAAGCATGTTCGAGGTGAAGTCTTGAAATGGGGATACTGCAGAATCTGCAAGACTAGGAAGACTGCACCTATACAAGTATCAACTCCCAGGAGATGATTGTCAGTACTCACCACTGGATTCTAACACATCCAGTGCCTCCTAATAGTTTATATTTGGATATAAATCGTCAGAGCAAGTTGTATTGGTTTATTTTCCTATAGCAGTACTTCTGGACTCAATTATGGTAGTTCCAAATCGAAATAAAAGGAAAAAACTAGAGCGCAGTGTTTGGTTCCAACAAGAAGATGCAACACCACATCTTGGTTTTAAAGTTTCAAGTTTTCTAGAGTCACACTCGAAGTTAATCCACCAAACAACTAAATGGAACCAGTTTAGACTTAACCAAGTAGTCTAATAGCTTTAGAAACGTGTTTTTTTCGAGAAGACATCCTGTAATCGTT
Source organism: Diorhabda sublineata (assembly GCF_026230105.1). NCBI lineage: Eukaryota > Metazoa > Arthropoda > Insecta > Coleoptera > Chrysomelidae > Diorhabda > Diorhabda sublineata. The sequence goes on from NC_079482.1 coordinate 1,096,860, forward strand.
TTATAAAGTCGAATGAAGCATGTTCGAGGTGAAGTCTTGAAATGGGGATACTGCAGAATCTGCAAGACTAGGAAGACTGCACCTATACAAGTATCAACTCCCAGGAGATGATTGTCAGTACTCACCACTGGATTCTAACACATCCAGTGCCTCCTAATAGTTTATATTTGGATATAAATCGTCAGAGCAAGTTGTATTGGTTTATTTTCCTATAGCAGTACTTCTGGACTCAATTATGGTAGTTCCAAATCGAAATAAAAGGAAAAAACTAGAGCGCAGTGTTTGGTTCCAACAAGAAGATGCAACACCACATCGTGGTCTTAAAGTTTCAAGTTTTCTAGAGTCATACTCGAAGTTAATCGATCAAACAACTAAATGGAACCAGTTTAGATTTAACCTAGTAGTCTAATAGCTTTAGAAACGTGTTTTTTTCGAGAAGACATCCTGTAATCGTTTTATAAAGTCGAATGAAGCATGTTCGAGGTGAAGTCTTGAAATGGGGATACTGCAGAATCTGCAAGACTAGGAAGACTGCACCTATACAAGTATCAACTCCCAGGAGATGATTGTCAGTACTCACCACTGGATTCTAACACATCCAGTGCCTCCTAATAGTTTATATTTGGATATAAATCGTCAGAGCAAGTTGTATTGGTTTATTTTCCTATAGCAGTACTTCTGGACTCAATTATGGTAGTTCCAAATCGAAATAAAAGGAAAAAACTAGAGCGCAGTGTTTGGTTCCAACAAGAAGATGCAACACCACATCTTGGTTTTAAAGTTTCAAGTTTTCTAGAGTCACACTCGAAGTTAATCCACCAAACAACTAAATGGAACCAGTTTAGACTTAACCAAGTAGTCTAATAGCTTTAGAAACGTGTTTGTTTCGAGAAGACATCCTGTAATCGTTTTATAAAGTCGAATGAAGCATGTTCGAGGTGAAGTCTTGAAATGGGGATACTGCAGAATCTGCAAGACTAGGAAGACTGCACCTATACAAAAATCAACTCCCAGGAGATGATTGTCAGTACTCACCACTGGATTCTAACACATCCAGCGCCTCCAAATAGTTTATCCTTGGATATAAATCGTCAGAGGAAGTTGTATTGGTTTATTTTCCTATAGAAGTACTTCTGGACTCAATTATGGTAGTTCCAAATCGAAATAACAGGAAAAAACTAGAGCGCAGTGTTTGGTTCCAACAAGAAGATGCAACACCACATCGTGGTCTTAAAGTTTCAAGTTTTCTAGAGTCATACTCGAAGTTAATCGATCAAACAACTAAATGGAACCAGTTTAGACTTAACCAAGTGGTCTAATAGCTTTAGAAACGTGTTTGTTTCGAGAAGACATCCTGTAATCGTTTTATAAAGTGAAATGAAACATGTTCGTTGTGACGTCCCTGGTAGATAGTCTTTATTGGTGTTGCTCATGCACAAAACCCGTATAATGTAACATAACACACCGACGAGATGCCAATAAATATTCATTAAGCACAATTACAGCACCACCGAGAATATTTTATTACTGTTTTACGAGTTTTATATCCTGTTTGAAATACATCGTGGATAATTTAGATATCAACTCGATTTACATTAACATTAAAATATTATGTTATGTTGATAATAACAAAATGAAACTTGGACACAATCTATTTGAATAGAATCAATTTAAATCCAACCATTGTTTGGGAAATTGGTTCAAAACAAAGATATAGATCACATCAACGTCTTATCAATGTTACCACATCATTTTTATGTAAAATATAAATATAATTGTGGGAAATAACCAAGCAATCATTCTAGTACAACTATGTACGAATTCACATATGTTTTGTCGCCGATTTGTACTGGAAAATACATTTGTTTTAGCTAGTTTTGTCGTACAGTTCAATACCAGTCATTATAATGAATCCTCAAGGTGATCAATACCATACCATTACCACCAGGTGCATCCAGCGGTTGAAACTCAAGTTGTTTACTTCGAAAAATCCACCAGAAGACAACTTGGACATCAGAACAAATACCTAGGAATCATCTTGGATCTAGATTGGAATACAAAACGAAAATTACTTGGTGGACAAGACTAAGACGACGTATCTACAAAGTGGAGATGCTCTTGAGTAAAATATCAACTTGAAGCAAATAGTAAACGCCGTTTAGTTCATCAGGATCTAGTAGATCTACTGAAAGTTGGATCTAAAGCGAATATCATGGAAGTAACCTTCAGAACATTACAAGAAGTGAAGACCTATCATATCATCCAGTTAGATTAAGTAGATTCCTTCATTGAAATCCACTAAATCCACGAAAGAATAAAGGAAAGCAAAGAAGCAATCACAAGAGTGTAAGCTCTGGTATAGTTTTTATAAAACATTGGATTGTTGTCGACGAAGCCCTTGAAGCTTTCCAGATTACTTCTGAAATCTTGTTTGTACCAAAGGATCATTAGAATTGAAGCAAACATTCCAAGGAAACAAGGAAATCCTCTAGATCCTGAGTTTGGATTTCTGGTTAGCACGTTGCTTTAATTAGTTTTGGATCTGATGTTCTGAGATGTTCACTGACGTGTTAAAACAGATTATCTCTTCTACTGCAGATGTAGATGTACAGCGTATATAACAGAAAATTTGTTTTGCTCGTTAGATCCTTCTGAGCAGTCTCCATCTCCACACTCAGGGCCAATTCAGGTCGCCTAGATCCGGTTGTGTTTCTCCACGAGCTTGTGAATGAATGTAATATCGAACAATTTGTGGTACTAAATTATTTATCTTTATCTTAGTCTTCATCTTCATTTTCCTCAACTGAATCTTGTTCGTATTTTATTTACGTACAAGGTGCACGTCACTGTTTGATCTTCAGTACATCAATCTTGTTATAGTATGTTCTTAGGGTGCGCCCGAGCAGCAGCTCATCACAACCTGTCTAACTTTCATATCATTTGATTTATATATCGCGTTAAACATTCATGACTATTATTGCAAACGTGACTTATTATAGATTGTTTCCTGTATAATAATTTGACTATTGATAAATCGTATGCAAGAAAGTGAAACTACGAATATGTTTGAGTGAAACTTGAACTGCTCATTTCCGATAATATTATTAGAATATTAATGATTTAATAATATGGTTTAAATCAAAACTGAAGCTACTGGGACCAAGAAATAATATTTTATGTTGATTTTATTCTACTATCCTCCACTGTTTCCTTGGTCTAACTTTTCTCCTTTAGCTCTCTGGTATCTTCTATGCAACTCGTTTCCAAAAGTCTTCGTCGATTCGTTCTAACTGACCTAGGTGACAATCTTGTTGTCTCTATAAACGTACTAATTGATAACTCATTGAAAAGTGTGTAAATGTCATAATTTGATCTTCTCTTCCATTCTAAGGTCTTCTTCCACTCCTTTCCTCCACTGTTTTCTTGGTCTTCAACTTCTCCTTTAGCTCCCTGGTATCTTCTATGCAAATCGTTTCCAAGGGTCTTCGTCGATTCGTTCTAACTGACCTAGGTGACAATCTTGTTGTCTCTATAAACGTACTAATTGGTAACTCATTGAAAAGTGTGTAAATGTCATAATTTGATCTTCTCTTCCATTCTAAGGTCTTCTTCCACTCCTTTCCTTCACTGTTTTCTTGGTCTTCAACTTCTCTTTTAGCTCTCTGGTATCTTCTATGCAAATCGTTTCCAAAAGTCTTCGTCGATTCGTTCTAACTGACCTAGGTGACAATCTTGTTGTCTCTATAAACGTACTAATTGGTAACTCATTGAAAAGTGTGTAAATGTCATAATTTGATCTTCTCTTCCATTCTAAGGTCTTCTTCCACTCCTTTCCTTCACTGTTTTCTTGGTCTTCAACTTCTCCTTTAGCTCTCTGATATCTTCTATGCAAATCGTTGCTAAAAGTCTTCGTCGATTCGTTCTAACTGACCTAGGTGACAATCTTGTTGTCTCTATAAACGTACTAATTGATAACTCATTGAAAAGTGTGTAAATGTCATAATTTGATCTTCTCTTCCATTCTAAGGTCTTCTTCCACTCCTTTCCTCCACTGTTTTCTTGGTCTTCAACTTCTCCTTTAGCTCCCTGGTATCTTCTATGCAAATCGTTTCCAAGGGTCTTCGTCGATTCGTTCTAAGTGACCTAGGTGACAATCTTGTTGTCTCTATAAACGTACTAATTGATAACTCATTGAAAAGTGTGTAAATGTCATAATTTGATCTTCTCTTCCATTCTAAGGTCTTCTTCCACTCCTTTCCTCCACTGTTTTCTTGGTCTTCAACTTCTCTTTTAGCTCCCTGGTATCTTCTATGCAAATCGTTTCCAAGGGTCTTCGTCGATTCGTTCTAACTGACCTAGGTGACAATCTTGTTGTCTCTATAAACGTACTAATTGGTAACTCATTGAAAAGTGTGTAAATGTCATAATTTGATCTTCTCTTCCATTCTAAGGTCTTCTTCCACTCCTTTCCTTCACTGTTTTCTTGGTCTTCAACTTCTCTTTTAGCTCCCTGGTATCTTCTATGCAAATCGTTTCCAAGGGTCTTCGTCGATTCGTTCTAACTGACCTAGGTGACAATCTTGTTGTCTCTATAAACGTACTAATTGGTAACTCATTGAAAAGTGTGTAAATGTCATAATTTGATCTTCTCTTCCATTCTAAGGTCTTCTTCCACTCCTTTCCTTCACTGTTTTCTTGGTCTTCAACTTCTCTTTTAGCTCTCTGATATCTTCTATGCAAATCGTTGCTAAAAGTCTTCATCGATTCGTTCTAACTGACCTAGGTGACAATCTTGTTGTCTCTATAAACGTACTAATTGGTAACTCATTGAAAAGTGTGTAAATGTCATAATTTGATCTTCTCTTCCATTCTAAGGTCTTCTTCCACTCCTTTCCTTCACTGTTTTCTTGGTCTTCAACTTCTCCTTTAGCTCTCTGATATCTTCTATGCAAATCGTTGCTAAAAGTCTTCGTCGATTCGTTCTAACTGACCTAGGTGACAATCTTGTTGTCTCTATAAACGTACTAATTGATAACTCATTGAAAAGTGTGTAAATGTCATAATTTGATCTTCTCTTCCATTCTAAGGTCTTCTTCCACTCCTTTCCTCCACTGTTTTCTTGGTCTTCAACTTCTCCTTTAGCTCCCTGGTATCTTCTATGCAAATCGTTTCCAAGGGTCTTCGTCGATTCGTTCTAAGTGACCTAGGTGACAATCTTGTTGTCTCTATAAACGTACTAATTGATAACTCATTGAAAAGTGTGTAAATGTCATAATTTGATCTTCTCTTCCATTCTAAGGTCTTCTTCCACTCCTTTCCTCCACTGTTTTCTTGGTCTTCAACTTCTCTTTTAGCTCCCTGGTATCTTCTATGCAAATCGTTTCCAAGGGTCTTCGTCGATTCGTTCTAACTGACCTAGGTGACAATCTTGTTGTCTCTATAAACGTACTAATTGGTAACTCATTGAAAAGTGTGTAAATGTCATAATTTGATCTTCTCTTCCATTCTAAGGTCTTCTTCCACTCCTTTCCTTCACTGTTTTCTTGGTCTTCAACTTCTCTTTTAGCTCCCTGGTATCTTCTATGCAAATCGTTTCCAAGGGTCTTCGTCGATTCGTTCTAACTGACCTAGGTGACAATCTTGTTGTCTCTATAAACGTACTAATTGGTAACTCATTGAAAAGTGTGTAAATGTCATAATTTGATCTTCTCTTCCATTCTAAGGTCTTCTTCCACTCCTTTCCTTCACTGTTTTCTTGGTCTTCAACTTCTCTTTTAGCTCTCTGATATCTTCTATGCAAATCGTTGCTAAAAGTCTTCATCGATTCGTTCTAACTGACCTAGGTGACAATCTTGTTGTCTCTATAAACGTACTAATTGGTAACTCATTGAAAAGTGTGTAAATGTCATAATTTGATCTTCTCTTCCATTCTAAGGTCTTCTTCCACTCCTTTCCTTCACTGTTTTCTTGGTCTTCAACTTCTCTTTTAGCTCTCTGATATCTTCTATGCAAATCGTTGCTAAAAGTCTTCATCGATTCGTTCTAACTGACCTAGGTGACAATCTTGTTGTCTCTATAAACGTACTAATTGGTAACTCATTGAAAAGTGTGTAAATGTCATAATTTGATCTTCTCTTCCATTCTAAGGTCTTCTTCCACTCCTTTCCTTCACTGTTTTCTTGGTCTTCAACTTCTCTTTTAGCTCTCTGATATCTTCTATGCAAATCGTTGCTAAAAGTCTTCATCGATTCGTTCTAACTGACCTAGGTGACAATCTTGTTGTCTCTATAAACGTACTAATTGGTAACTCATTGAAAAGTGTGTAAATTTCAAGGTTTCATCTTCTCCCATCCCATCCGAACTCTGTCTACATTCCTCCAAAAATTTTGTTGTTATCTTCGGCAATTCTTGGTTCGATTTCCAGTCACTTTGGTTAGAACAAACAACATCATCGTTATCCATCTTAATATGGGTGATCTAGGTCTAAAACAAGCTACATAGAACTTGCAGATGTCATTTGGTTATAATTTGAGCACAGAATGTGTTTTAAAATACTTTTAAGAGCATTAATTTCGAAGCTTTCTAATTCCAAATTGAGATTGCTAGTTCAAAAGAAGTTGGGGCATCTAGGAATGCCTTGTCAGTCCTAATTGCTTGGCAAATTTCAAGACTACAATCTCCTTGATCCTTTTAGCTATCTAAAATTGGAGAATCCTCCAAGCGTTACTGGATTTGCCTCCGTATGTTATTAAGACTTTGATTTAAGCTGAATTAGTGACCTTGCTTGAGTTTAACGTGCTGGTCATATTTATGAAGGTTTTGGTCTGTTTCAAACCAGATGCACTTGGTTTTTTCAAATTTTCTGAAAGACTTTAGTCCATAGAGGCTTCCTAAAGTGGATAATTCTCCAGGAGGTACTGATTTTGATTGATTTCTATTAGATGGAAGGTTAATTTTCTTCAGCATCTTCAAGATTTGTCATGTAATCGTCAATTTCATTGTCTCTAATCTCTCTATATCTGAAGACCAAGATCAACAGCTCTACCAGATGGTTCAATATATATTATAGCATCCCAGAATCAGCTTCAATCACGTGGTCATGGTTTGTAAATACAGATCAGTACTGCTGCATACGAATGAGGTTTCCAATCAGCTCGGTCTCCGTAGGAAAGGATCTATCATTAGTTTTGTTTTTGTATGATTCCATCACACCTAGTTCGTCCTTTTTTTCGGGAAAATTTAGATAGTAGACCCGGTGGGAAGCTTGATAATCAAGTATCTGTCATCATCGTCGTCGTAAGTGTTTGTTAGAAAATTTCATTATGAAGTAACGATTTTACCAGAAGAAAAATAAAAGTAAATCTTGTTAAAAACCGTTCAATTATAAAGCATTTTACACGGATCTTGTTGAAACTATTAAATTATACTTAGAATGAGGTAAATATGTTTGTATAACCCGGTTGGTAATACTCTTCGCTTGCTGAATATCAAATCTATGGAAGATTTTCAAACATTACGTGTGAAATATTCCACTAAACGTTATCCCTTCCGATGTCCCTATTTGCAGTTTATTTAAATTAGATCCAAATTTGATACTAGAACTGAATAAACAAGATTTCATATCGACCGGTATAAACCGCACTTATTTTATTGAATATACGAGGGTAGCTCCAATATAAAACGATTTTTGGTGATGAAGCACCATCCCGAGCGGGTTTCGTTGGTTTTTCGAATTCGATTAAGGTCCTTTCAAAATTTGGTCCATTGAAAGAAGCGCTTGATGGATTGCGATTCTAAAGCTTGATCTGACAAAGAAAAAGGATTCGAAAGCTCCAATCGAGGAAAGAAACAATAAATTCGAAAAGTGGATTCAACTATCAATGAAATCGTGATTAAAACATAAATAAAAAAAATCGTTTTTTATTATAGATGTTTAACCATGAACTGCTCGGTAAAATTAACAATATTATTAAATCTTTGTATCAAGGATAATTAATTCTCCAACAAATTACGCGGTTGAAAAAAAACTTCTGACATTACATGACTAATTATGATAAAATTTCGATCATTAATCACCTTTCCACATGTTGTATTATACGAAACATTATTATTTGATTTGGCTCTAATATGAACCGTCTAACAGTATTTTCGAATATGAAGAAAAGATAATAAATTAGATCCTTTCCAGCAGTCACGAGTGATTGATCACGACAGATAAACACGGATGCCTTTGATCTGGAATAGGAGACAAGGAAAACAGACGAAAATAGAAAGAGAGAAAAGAAAAATGAAAAGAAATCAGTGGCGGAGAACCTGATAACCAAAATCTACCAAATTGGTGATTAAATTATGTAAATTAACTGAAATATGGCAAAGCTAAGTTTTTAGCCTACCCTGCACACCCTGAAGCCTAAGTCAACAAGAAAAGAAGAAGAAACCACTAACCAGCGTACGAATTAGATCTCCCTGTAGATTAATCGTTTCAAAAAAATAATCTGTTTAATAATCTCATGTTTAATAAGAGTTTAGTAATAAATAATTTCACGTACAACAAACATTTTAGAGGTTAACTAATAGTATAAGTATCTAAACAGAATATTTTGACAGATTTGACAGATGAAGTTTCCAAATTTATACAAGACATACGTTCAGTGTCTTTTAGTCAATAATTTTCTAACAAATTTCGAATTTAGTACACATTTCAATCTGTTTAATAATCTCATGTTTAATAAGAGTTTAGTAATAAATAATTTCACGTACAACAAACATTTTAGAGGTTAACTAATAGTATAAGTATCTAAACAGAATATTTTGACAGATTTGACAGATGAAGTTTCCAAATTTATACAAGACATACGTTCAGTGTCTTTTAGTCAATAATTTTCTAACAAATTTCGAATTTAGTACACATTTCAATCTGTTTAATAATCTCATGTTTAATAATAGTTTAGTAATAAATAATTTCACGTACAACAAACATTTTAGAGGTTAACTAATAGTATAAGTATCTAAACAGAATATTTTGACAGATTTGACAGATGAAGTTTCCAAATTTATACAAGACATACGTTCAGTGTCTTTTAGTCAATAATTTTCTAACAAATTTCGAATTTAGTACACATTTCAATCTGTTTAATAATCTCATGTTTAATAAGAGTTTAGTAATAAATAATTTCACGTACAACAAACATTTTAGAGGTTAACTAATAGTATAAGTATCTAAACAGAATATTTTGACAGATTTGACAGATGAAGTTTCCAAATTTATACAAGACATACGTTCAGTGTCTTTTAGTCAATAATTTTCTAACAAATTTCGAATTTAGTACACATTTCAATCTGTTTAATAATCTCATGTTTAATAAGAGTTTAGTAATAAATAATTTCACGTACAACAAACATTTTAGAGGTTAACTAATAGTATAAGTATCTAAACAGAATATTTTGACAGATTTGACAGATGAAGTTTCCAAATTTATACAAGACATACGTTCAGTGTCTTTTAGTCAATAATTTTCTAACAAATTTCGAATTTAGTACACATTTCAATCTGTTTAATAATCTCATGTTTAATAATAGTTTAGTAATAAATAATTTCACGTACAACAAACATTTTAGAGGTTAACTAATAGTATAAGTATCTAAACAGAATATTTTGACAGATTTGACAGATGAAGTTTCCAAATTTATACAAGACATACGTTCAGTGTCTTTTAGTCAATAATTTTCTAACAAATTTCGAATTTAGTACACATTTCAATATGTTTAATAATCTCATGTTTAATAAGAGTTTAGTAATAAATAATTTCACATACAACAAACATTTTAGAGGTTAACTAATAGTATAAGTATCTAAACAGAATATTTTGGCAGATTTGACAGATGAAGTTTCCAAATTTATACAAGACATACGTTCAGTGTCTTTTAGTCAATAATTTTCTAACAAATTTCGAATTTAGTACACATTTCAAATTAATTCCATCAATTTAAAAACCTTTCATCGTATCTCGAATGTTTTCGTGATTAATATTTTTGTAATACCGATATTTTAATAAGATAAATTTTTTCGTTTTGAAAATTCTGGCGACTGACGCCTATGTTTGACTTGCAAGAGTGATGAATCGCAAAGCATCATCATTAATACATGTCACAGTATACGTATTGAAGCTGCCAGTCAATCACAACTTCCTAGTCTCGACGAGTTTTTAACAGGACCGGCGCGAGCCTAGAAACAACACAAATATAAATATTTAATTTCGTTTAAATGTTATTTGTGTCGCAAACATTAATTGAAAAACACTTGCGATATGCACCTTAAACAAAATGGAACCGAAACCACCGCATTGGAATATGAAAAACAACAAAAAAAATCATGGTGTCAGTTTTGTGTGATTGTCAGTTTCTTGAGCTGTTTCCAAGGAACCAAACGATCAATTATGATGTTAACTATTAACAATTAATGAAACCGGATGAAGCAATCAAAGAAAAACGTCCAGAATTGTCAAATTACAGCCCCGATCTGGTACCATGTGATTACCACCTAATTTTAACGAGTTTTCGTTACCGAATCATTTCCTTCGTTTCTAAAGACGATTTTTTCGTAAATCAAATGTATATAAACTTTTAATTGTATAATTTATATGATTTTTTCCTTTATAACTTACTTTAGAATTGTAGTTTATTATTATTATCATGATAGATGTTGTGTAAGTCCGTCTCTGGTTATTCGAGCTGTCCCGGTAAAGGTTTTAAGCTTACAGGAATATTTCAGTGGTCATCCTGTCACTTTGCGTTACGCGATCACTTGATTGCCCTTGACAAGATGGATTAGTGTTAGTTCGTTGGGACTGCCAACGTTTATTTCGATTATAAATCGAGACCATTAATAATAATCCGAAATAAGCTCTCGAATAAATCGAATTTGCCGCCCGGTTTTTGAGGGGAATTTCGTTTTTATATCTTGTCAGTTTTCGTATTGGAAATTAGTTTAAAAAATGTTGAGAAATTATATGTTGTTTACAATATAAATAGTCTCGTCAAATAATAAGAAGAAAATAGTTTTTTCTTAATAAGTTTAATGAATTTTTGAAAATTCGGAACGCCACTATCCACTGATAGCTGGTGTCTCTCACAAACGAGACCGTCGACCGCCTACTACGCAGAATAGTGATCGGTGACGGATGACAGATTGAAAAATAGGCGCTAAGTTTAAATATAACTTTAGTTTTAGTATAAAGTATGTGAAAAAATGTTTCAATTTTATGATTTTATGATATAGTTTAGTTGGATGGTTGTCGAAGACTGATATTATGAATATAATTCAACTTTTTAGATGATTTATGAAATGATAACTTAAAGTAAACAAAGAATACCAAGTCTAAACCTTTCAAAAAGTGGGATTGACTAATACCCAGTCAACTAGATTGGTGGAATGTGTATAAAACAAGTTCGAGAAAGGAAGATCTGAAAATCAGTGGCGTAGAATTTAAATATGCTGCTGTGTATTAAGAAGACGTTGTAATCATGGATGATGGTTAGGTTAGGTTAGGTTAGGTTAGGTTATGTTAGGTTATGTTAGGTTATGTTAGGTTAGGTTAGGAGAGGTTAGGGAAGAGTGGCACCACTTCCAATTCTCTTTAAAAGTCAATCTTAGTAAGATACCATTTTTTAATGATGAGAATTTTCAATTTTTCGAAGTTAACTTTTCATTTTGTACCCTTGATTGGAATAAATGATTTCATGAATGTTTTTGTTCATATAGCTTTAATAATTACTTAATAAAAAAGACACAAACGATTATATGTGAGAAAAGGTCAATTTTAAGACGAATTTTTATTATTTTTAATTGTAAAAACATGATAAATCAACATTTTTGTATATTTTTTTTTCATTTTGTCCGTTTTTTTATGTAGATTATGAAAAAAAATACAACAACTTTTTTTGATTATTTGGAAAAAAGTTATCAACAATTATACGTGAATGAGTGCATTTTTATGAACATTTAAAACCCCGAAACCAATAAAAGTTTTCATTTTTTTCCATTCCCATATTTTTTTTCAAAAATCCGCCGTAAAACCGAAGATTTTAGAAAAAAATTCATCGGAATCGGACGATTTTTCGATTTTATAGAGCCAAAAAACATACATAGGGGGGCCAAGACTTTTGGAGATGGGTGTATAATATTAAATCGCATGAAAATTTTTGCATAAATATATTTTAAGCTTGTAAAATGGTCGAATTTATGATGTACATGAAACATGAATTGACTTTTTCGGAATAATTAGTATATAATACATTATTTTTAATTGTAAAAACATGATAAATCAACATTTTTGTATAATTTTTTTTTCATTTTGTCCGTTTTTTTATGTAGAATATGAAAAAAAATACAACAACTTTTTTTGATTATTCGGAAAAAAGTTATCAACAATTATACGTGATTTGTGCATTTTTATGAACATTTAAAACCCCGAAACCAATAAAAGTTTTCATTTTTTTCCATTTCCATATTTTTTTTGAAAATCCGCCGTAAAACCGAAGATTTTAGAAAAAAATTCATCGGAATCGGAAGATTTTTCGATTTTATAGAGCCAAAAAACATACATAGGGGGGCCAAGACTTTTGGAGATGGGTGTATAATATTAAATCACATGAAAATTTTTGCATAAATATATTTTAAGCTTGTAAAATGGTCGAATTTATGATGTACATGAAACATGAATTGACTTTTTCGGAATAATTAGTATATAATACATTATTTTTAATTGTAAAAACATGATAAATCAACATTTTTGTATAATTTTTTTTTTCATTTTGTCCGTTTTTTTATGTAGAATATGAAAAAAAATACCACAACTTTTTTTGATTATTTGGAAAAAAGTTATCAACAATTATACGTGATTTGTGCATTTTTATGAACATTTAAAACCCCGAAACCAATAAAAGTTTTCATTTTTTTCCATTTCCATATTTTTTTTGAAAATCCGCCGTAAAACCGAAGATTTTAGAAAAAAATTCATCGGAATCGGAAGATTTTTCGATTTTATAGAGCCAAAAAACATACATAGGGGGGCCAGGACTTTTGGAGATGGGTGTATAATATTAAATCGCATGAAAATTTTTGCATAAATATATTTTAAGCTTGTAAAATGGTCGAATTTATGATGTACATGAAACATGAATTGACTTTTTCGGAATAATTAGTATAGAATACATTATTTTTAATTGTAAAAACATGATAAATCAACATTTTTGTATAATTTTTTTTTCATTTTGTCCGTTTTTTTATGTAGAATATGAAAAAAAATACAACAACTTTTTTTGATTATTCGGAAAAAAGTTATCAACAATTATACGTGATTTGTGCATTTTTATGAACATTTAAAACCCCGAAACCAATAAAAGTTTTCATTTTTTTCCATTTCCATATTTTTTTTGAAAATCCGCCGTAAAACCGAAGATTTTAGAAAAAAATTCATCGGAATCGGAAGATTTTTCGATTTTATAGAGCCAAAAAACATACATAGGGGGGCCAAGACTTTTGGAGATGGGTGTATAATATTAAATCACATGAAAATTTTTGCATAAATATATTTTAAGCTTGTAAAATGGTCGAATTTATGATGTACATGAAACATGAATTGACTTTTTCGGAATAATTAGTATATAATACATTATTTTTAATTGTAAAAACATGATAAATCAACATTTTTGTATAATTTTTTTTTTCATTTTGTCCGTTTTTTTATGTAGAATATGAAAAAAAATACCACAACTTTTTTTGATTATTTGGAAAAAAGTTATCAACAATTATACGTGATTTGTGCATTTTTATGAACATTTAAAACCCCGAAACCAATAAAAGTTTTCATTTTTTTCCATTTCCATATTTTTTTTGAAAATCCGCCGTAAAACCGAAGATTTTAGAAAAAAATTCATCGGAATCGGACGATTTTTCGATTTTATAGAGCCAAAAAACATACATAGGGGGGCCAAGACTTTTGGAGATGTGTGTATAATATTAAATCGCATGAAAATTTTTGTATAAATATATTTTAAGCTTGTAAAATGGTCGAATTTATGATGTACATGAAACATGAATTGACTTTTTCGGAATAATTAGTATATAATACATTATTTTTAATTGTAAAAACATGATAAATCAACATTTTTGTATAATTTTTTTTTTCATTTTGTCCGTTTTTTTATGTATATTATGAAAAAAAGTACCACAACTTTTTTTGATTATTTGGAAAAAAGTTATCAACAATTATACGTGAATGAGTGCATTTTTATGAACATTTAAAACCCCGAAACCAATAAAAGTTTTCATTTTTTTCCATTTCCATATTTTTTTTGAAAATCCGCCGTAAAACCGAAGATTTTAGAAAAAAATTCATCGGAATCGGACGATTTTTCGATTTTCTAGAGCCAAAAAACATACATAGGGGGGCCAAGACTTTTGGAGATGGGTGTATAATATTAAATCGCATGAAAATTTTTGCATAAATATATTTTAAGCTTGTAAAATGGTCGAATTTATGATATACATGAAACATGAATTGACTTTTTCTGAATAATTAGTATTGAATGCTAATTATTTTTAATTAAGTAAATAAAAAACAAAACAACTCTCTACATCCATTCGTTATCTGGAATTTAAAAGTTATTAGCCTCTTAATCCTCGCCGTTCATAAATAATCTAATCACGTTGAATAAAATAAAAATGTAAAAGTTGAAAGGTTGAATGGGCCCCACCCCGAAACAATCATAACATTTATCATTTAATTCATCACCCGGACCGCTGCCTGTCTCAGTTTATCATGGAAAAGTGAGTTAGAAGTTTTAAAAATGCAACAGCAAGCCGCACACTATGTCACTGTCAGAGAGTATAATTACCCGTCACCGCGTGAGACAGACACGACATCCGTTCGTTTCGTTTGTTCGGGCTCAGAACGAGAACACGAACTCTGCTTGGGAACACAACCGAACGAGCTGCGACAGGTGAGCCTCTTAATAAAATATACGACGGCGTGTCATCCGCAACCCGTTTTACGCAGCTTTACATATATAACCGAATGCACCGCATCGAGAAGAAGTCTGGAAAAATCTCAAAAGGTACCGCTTTTCAAACTAAACATCGATCGTTTATTTTTATCGAATTGGAGAACGAAAAATGCGATGATTGATGGACTTTATATATATACAAGAGATGACGATAAATAAACAAACCCATAAAACAGAACATGAAATTAGAAATATCCTACTTATATCTTATTTAATATACGGGGTTATTTTAATATATAAATATATATATAGTAGACGAGACCTCAACAAAATTTCATTATACAAAATAAATTAAATATTATTATAGGGATAGGTTTATCCATTTATACACCCCACTATCCACTCTATCTCACCCTTAAATAGTATTTTCACTAAGGGTTTAATTCGTCGTGTATATCAATCTAATTATTGGTTACCCAGATATGATTAGGTTCACAAAGACATAAATCGCATCCCGTTAGATTTTCCAGATACCTGAGAGTCGTGGAAAACTAATTCCATGAAAATTGCGCTGTTGTCAAATGAAGTTTTCGTGAAAATTTGATAACAAAAAAAAAGTATTAGACACGCGATGTTGTCAAATCTAGCTTTAGTCAAAATTGGAAATATTTGAAGACATTGGAACATGTTGCGGTGTTGCCAAACATATTTTCGTCCAGAATTTGAAGATATGCGATGTTGGCAAATCTAACGCCGTCCAGAATTACGAAATTTTGAAAAAATCGCAAAATATTGCGGTGTTGCCGATCGTACATTTTTTCACTGAGGATAATTTGTAAAAAGGGAAGCATATTAAAATTGCGATGTTGTCGAATGAACTTTTCGTCAATGATCGCGCATATTTGAAAAACAAAGAAATGTATTAGACATGCGATGTTGTCGAATGTAGCTTTCGCCCAGAATTGCGGAGATTATTGAACAAACAAACAAATTACGGTGTTGCAAAACGCATCTTCGTAAAAAATGACGGATATTTGCAGACTAAAAAACGTATAAGAATGGCAGCGTTGCCGAAAGTGGTTGTGTCGACATTTGCGGATATTTGAAAGTGAAAAACGGACTGCGATGTTGCCGAATGTAGCTTTCGTCCAGAATTGCGGAGATTATGGAACAAACAAACAAATTACGGTGTTGCAAAACGCATCTTCGTAAAAAATGACGGATATTTGCAGACTAAAAAACGTATAAGAATGGCAGCGTTGCCGAAAGTGGTTTCGTCGACATTTGCGGATATTTGAAAGTGAAAAACGTACTGCGATGTTGCCGAATGTAGCTTTCGTCCAGAATTGCGGAGATTATGGAACAAACAAACAAATTACGGTGTTGCAAAACGCATCTTGGTAAAAAATGACGGATATTTGCAGACTAAAAAACGTATAAGAATTGCAGCGTTGCCGAAAGTGGTTTCGTCGACATTTGCGGATATTTGAAAGTGAAAAACGTACTGCGATGTTGCCGAATGTAGCTTTCGTCCAGAATTGCGGAGATTATTGAACAAACAAACAAATTACGGTGTTGCAAAACGCATCTTTGTAAAAAATGACGGATATTTGCAGACTAAAAAACGTATAAGAATGGCAGTGTTGCCGAAAGTGGTTTCGTCGACATTTGCGGATATTTGAAAGTGAAAAACGGACTGCGATGTTGCCGAATGTAGCTTTCGCCCAGAATTGCGGAGATTATTGAACAAACAAACAAATTACGGTGTTGCAAAACGCATCTTCGTAAAAAATGACGGATATTTGCAGACTAAAAAACGTATAAGAATGGCAGCGTTGCCGAAAGTGGTTGTGTCGACATTTGCGGATATTTGAAAGTGAAAAACGGACTGCGATGTTGCCGAATGTAGCTTTCGTCCAGAATTGCGGAGATTATGGAACAAACAAACAAATTACGGTGTTGCAAAACGCATCTTCGTAAAAAATGACGGATATTTGCAGACTAAAAAACGTATAAGAATGGCAGCGTTGCCGAAAGTGGTTTCGTCGACATTTGCGGATATTTGAAAGTGAAAAACGTACTGCGATGTTGCCGAATGTAGCTTTCGTCCAGAATTGCGGAGATTATGGAACAAACAAACAAATTACGGTGTTGCAAAACGCATCTTGGTAAAAAATGACGGATATTTGCAGACTAAAAAACGTATAAGAATTGCAGCGTTGCCGAAAGTGGTTTCGTCGACATTTGCGGATATTTGAAAGTGAAAAACGTACTGCGATGTTGCCGAATGTAGCTTTCGTCCAGAATTGCGGAGATTATTGAACAAACAAACAAATTACGGTGTTGCAAAACGCATCTTTGTAAAAAATGACGGATATTTGCAGACTAAAAAACGTATAAGAATGGCAGTGTTGCCGAAAGTGGTTTCGTCGACATTTGCGGATATTTGAAAGTGAAAAACGGACTGCGATGTTGCCGAATGTAGCTTTCGTCCAGAATTGCGGAGATTATTGAACAAACAAACAAATTACGGTGTTGCAAAACGCATCTTCGTAAAAAATGACGGATATTTGCAGACTAAAAAACGTATAAGAATGGCAGCGTTGCCGAAAGTGGTTGTGTCGACATTTGCGGATATTTGAAAGTGAAAAACGGACTGCGATGTTGCCGAATGTAGCTTTCGTCCAGAATTGCGGAGATTATGGAACAAACAAACAAATTACGGTGTTGCAAAACGCATCTTCGTAAAAAATGACGGATATTTGCAGACTAAAAAACGTATAAGAATGGCAGCGTTGCCGAAAGTGGTTTCGTCGACATTTGCGGATATTTGAAAGTGAAAAACGTACTGCGATGTTGCCGAATGTAGCTTTCGTCCAGAATTGCGGAGATTATGGAACAAACAAACAAATTACGGTGTTGCAAAACGCATCTTCGTAAAAAATGACGGATATTTGCAGACTAAAAAACGTATAAGAATGGCAGCGTTGCCGAAAGTGGTTTCGTCGACATTTGCGGATATTTGAAAGTGAAAAACGTACTGCGATGTTGCCGAATGTAGCTTTCGTCCAGAATTGCGGAGATTATTGAACAAACAAACAAATTACGGTGTTGCAAAACGCATCTTCGTAAAAAATGACGGATATTTGCAGACTAAAAAACGTATAAGAATGGCAGCGTTGCCGAAAGTGGTTGTGTCGACATTTGCGGATATTTGAAAGTGAAAAACGGACTGCGATGTTGCTGAATGTAGCTTTCGTCCAGAATTGCGGAGATTATTGAACAAACAAACAAATTACGGTGTTGCAAAACGCATCTTCGTAAAAAATGACGGATATTTGCAGACTAAAAAACGTATAAGAATGGCAGCGTTGCCGAAAGTGGTTGTGTCGACATTTGCGGATATTTGAAAGTGAAAAACGGACTGCGATGTTGCCGAATGTAGCTTTCGTCCAGAATTGCGGAGATTATGGAACAAACAAACAAATTACGGTGTTGCAAAACGCATCTTCGTAAAAAATGACGGATATTTGCAGACTAAAAAACGTATAAGAATTGCAGCGTTGCCGAAAGTGGTTTCGTCGACATTTGCGGATATTTGAAAGTGAAAAACGTACTGCGATGTTGCCGAATGTAGCTTTCGTCCAGAATTGCGGAGATTATTGAACAAACAAACAAATTACGGTGTTGCAAAACGCATCTTCGTAAAAAATGACGGATATTTGCAGACTAAAAAACGTATAAGAATGGCAGCGTTGCCGAAAGTGGTTGTGTCGACATTTGCGGATATTTGAAAGTGAAAAACGGACTGCGATGTTGCCGAATGTAGCTTTCGTCCAGAATTGCGGAGATTATTGAACAAACAAACAAATTACGGTGTTGCAAAACGCATCTTCGTAAAAAATGACGGATATTTGCAGACTAAAAAACGTATAAGAATGGCAGCGTTGCCGAAAGTGGTTTCGTCGACATTTGCGGATATTTGAAAGTGAAAAACGGACTGCGATGTTGCCGAATGTAGCTTTCGTCCAGAATTGCGGAGATTATGGAACAAACAAACAAATTACGGTGTTGCAAAACGCATCTTCGTAAAAAATGACGGATATTTGCAGACTAAAAAACGTATAAGAATTGCAGCGTTGCCGAAAGTGGTTTCGTCGACATTTGCGGATATTTGAAAGTGAAAAACGTACTGCGATGTTGCCGAATGTAGCTTTCGTCCAGAATTGCGGAGATTATTGAACAAACAAACAAATTACGGTGTTGCAAAACGCATCTTCGTAAAAAATGACGGATATTTGCAGACTAAAAAACGTATAAGAATGGCAGCGTTGCCGAAAGTGGTTGTGTCGACATTTGCGGATATTTGAAAGTGAAAAACGGACTGCGATGTTGCCGAATGTAGCTTTCGTCCAGAATTGCGGAGATTATGGAACAAACAAACAAATTACGGTGTTGCAAAACGCATCTTCGTAAAAAATGACGGATATTTGCAGACTAAAAAACGTATAAGAATGGCAGCGTTGCCGAAAGTGGTTTCGTCGACATTTGCGGATATTTGAAAGTGGAAAACGGACTGCGATGTTGCCGAATGTAGCTTTCGTCCAGAATTGCGGAGATTATTGAACAAACAAACAAATTACGGTGTTGCAAAACGCATCTTTGTAAAAAATGACGGATATTTGCAGACTAAAAAGCGTATAAGAATGGCAGTGTTGCCGAAAGTGGTTTCGTCGAGAATTACGGATATTTGGAAGCAAAGAATCGGATAAAAATTACGGTATAACGGTGTTGCCAAACTTAGAAAATGTACAATATTCGTAGAATTAATATGAAGAAACATACCAATTTTGCGATGTTGCCACATGTAGTTGTGCCAAGAGCTTAGGAAATTGGATGGATCGTTATTCAATCGAATATATCGTAAAACTCATTTCGAATTTATAATTTGAAAAAAAAAACAAAATTATCGATCACTATTTATGTAGTATACAATTATCTAGTCATCATGGTTGTACCGATAAAAAAGATTCAGACGAAATTAACTTCTAGTACTGTCACTTCTCATTCAATTAAAAGGTTGTAGCTGCACCTACGAAGAGTTAGGCATGTTCCCCGCTGCGAGCCCCATCCATCTCTCAGTCGAGACCACCCGACCGTCCAACCGATAGTAGCCTACAACGGAGGAGGACCCCGACAGAGAATAGGCCCGTCACTTCCAGCACCAAACGTACCAGCTTCCATACTGGTTTTTTTTGTCATTTAAATCATTAATGGACTCGAAAAAATCAATCTATTAACGAAAAAAGTACAATATACACGCGATACAAAGTTTTGAACTATTTTAGACCGCGGATGAATCGTTCCAAATAAGTATTACGTCATTAGCGCCGATCGTGTTGGAAAGCGGCTGCTGTTTTTCGAACAGTTATCAAAATGGAGGAAATTTCTACGTAATAAACATGATCTAGTTTGATGGATGATGTCTGTTGACAATATAATAAAAATTATTTGGCAACATTCAACGAATTTATCCACATCCGCGTTATTTTCATGAAACGTATAAATCAGCTTATAAAAGCTGGCAGATTTTATATGATTATAAATTGACTGGCCTAATATTAGGTTAGGAGACCGGCCACACGGACGAACCCCGACTGTGAATAACTGACAACCAAGATAAACTGGCAACTGTGGGTGGTGGCTTGTTGTCGCAGACTTAATGTGCATGTATTCATTATTTATTATTCAAATCGGAAAATATCTTTGTCACACTTCATTAGGACTCTTAGTATATTATGTGAATTTATGGACTTGTTCCTAGAGGAGGATTTGGAGATACAGAGTGAACCGAAAGTTTCGTTTTGATTGAATTTTTAATGATAAGGGTGTGCACTTTGAGGAAAAAGAAAATTTTCTATTTCTTGCATTGAATTTTTCGTGTATTTTCAACTATTATGTCTAAAAATTCAAAAATATTAGAAAAAAATTGACATCCCTGTATAAAAATTTCCATATTTTCCAAACCATTTGAGACATCGAAATATTTTTGACATTAATTAATTGAGAAAATGTGTGTCTAAGTGTCTGTATATATTGAATTCTATCAATTTTTTATTTGTCTCAAATATACAGGGCTAAAGTTAGAGAAAATTATTTTTTGCAATATAAAAGTTTATAAATTTATATTTATATAATGGCAACGTTGTAATACATGAAAATTTGAGAAGTGGCGTTGTTAAGGGTGTGCACTTCGAGGATAAAGAAAATTTTCTACTTCTTGTATTGAATTTTTCGTGTATTTTCAACTATTATGTTTAAAAATCCAGAAATATTAAAAAAAAATTGACATCCCTGTATAAAAATTTCTATATTTTCCAAACCTTTTGAGACATCGAAATATTTTTGACATTAATTAATTGAGAAAATGTGTGTCTAAGTGTCTGTATATATTGAATTTCATCAATTTTTTATTTGTCTCAAATATACAGGGCTAAATTTAGAGAAAATTATTTTTTGCAATATAAAAGTTTATAAATTCATATTTATATAATGGCAACGTTGTAATACATGAAAATTTGAGAAGTGGCGTTGTTAAGGGTGTGCACTTCGAGGATAAAGAAAATTTTTTACTTCTTGTATTGAATTTTTCGTGTATTTTTAACTATTATGTTTAAAAATCCAGAAATATTAAAAAAAAATTGACATCCCTGTATAAAAATTTCTATATTTTCCAAACCTTTTGAGACATCGAAATATTTTTGACATAAATTAATTGAGAAAATGTGTGTCTAAGTGACTGTATATATTGAATTCTATCAATTTTTTATTTGTCACAAATATACAGGGTTAAAGTTAAAGTAAATTATTTTTTGCAAAATAACAGTTTATAAATTTATAGTTATATAATGGCAACGTTGTAATACATGAAAATTTGAGAAGTACCGTTGATGAGGGTGTGCACTTCGAGGAAAAATAAATTTTTCTATTTCTTGTATTGAATTTTTCGTGTATTTTTAACTATTATGTCTAAAAATCCAGAAATATTGAAAAAAAATTGACATCCCTGTATAAAAATTTCCATATTTTCCAAACCATTTGAGACATCGAAATATTTTTGACATTAATTAATTGAGAAAATGTGTGTCTAAGTGTCTGTATATATTGAATTCTATCAATTTTTTATTTGTCTCAAATATACAGGGGTAAAGTTAGAGAAAATTATTTTTTGCAATATAAAAGTTTACAAATTTATATTTATATAATGGCAACGTTGTAATACATGAAAATTTGAGAAGTGGCGTTGTTAAGGGTGTGCACTTCGAGGATAAAGAAAATTTTTTACTTCTTGTATTGAATTTTTCGTGTATTTTTAACTATTATGTTTAAAAATCCAGAAATATTAAAAAAAAATTGACATCCCTGTATAAAAATTTCTATATTTTCCAAACCTTTTGAGACATCGAAATATTTTTGACATTAATTAATTGAGAAAATGTGTGTCTAAGTGACTGTATATATTGAATTTCATCAATTTTTTATTTGTCACAAATATACAGGGTTAAAGTTACAGTAAATTATTTTTTGCAAAATAAAAGTTTATAAATTTATATTTATATAATGGCAACGTTGTAATACATGAAAATTTGAGAAGTGGCGTTGTTAAGGGTGTGCACTTCGAGGATAAAGAAAATTTTCTACTTCTTGTATTGAATTTTTCGTGTATTTTCAACTATTATGTTTAAAAATCCAGAAATATTAAAAAAAATTGACATCCCTGTATAAAAATTTCTATATTTTCCAAACCTTTTGAGACATCGAAATATTTTTGACATAAATTAATTGAGAAAATGTGTGTCTAAGTGACTGTATATATTGAATTCTATCAATTTTTTATTTGTCACAAATATACAGGGTTAAAGTTAAAGTAAATTATTTTTTGCAAAATAACAGTTTATAAATTTATAGTTATATAATGGCAACGTTGTAATACATGAAAATTTGAGAAGTACCGTTGATGAGGGTGTGCACTTCGAGGAAAAATAAATTTTTCTATTTCTTGTATTGAATTTTTCGTGTATTTTTAACTATTATGTCTAAAAATTCAAAAATATTAAAAAAAATTGACATCCCTGTATAAAAATTTCCATATTTTCCAAACCATTTGAGACATCGAAATATTTTTGACATTAATTAATTGAGAAAATGTGTGTCTAAGTGTCTGTATATATTGAATTCTATCAATTTTTTATTTGTCTCAAATATACAGGGGTAAAGTTAGAGAAAATTATTTTTTGCAATATAAAAGTTTACAAATTTATAGTTATATAATGGCAACGTTGTAATACATGAAAATTTGAGAAGTGGCGTTGTTAAGGGTGTGCACTTCGAGGATAAAGAAAATTTTCTACTTCTTGTATTGAATTTTTCGTGTATTTTCAACTATTATGTTTAAAAATCCAGAAATATTAAAAAAAAATTGACATCCCTGTATAAAAATTTCTATATTTTCCAAACCTTTTGAGACATCGAAATATTTTTGACATAAATTAATTGAGAAAATGTGTGTCTAAGTGTCTGTATATATTGAATTTCATCAATTTTTTATTTGTCTCAAATATACAGGGCTAAAGTTAGAGAAAATTATTTTTTGCAATATAAAAGTTTATAAATTTATATTTATATAATGGCAACGTTGTAATACATGAAAATTTGAGAAGTGGCGTTGTTAAGGGTGTGCACTTCGAGGATAAAGAAAATTTTTTACTTCTTGTATTGAATTTTTCGTGTATTTTTAACTATTATGTTTAAAAATCCAGAAATATTAAAAAAAATTGACATCCCTGTATAAAAATTTCTATATTTTCCAAACCTTTTGAGACATCGAAATATTTTTGACATTAATTAATTGAGAAAATGTGTGTCTAAGTGACTGTATATATTGAATTTCATCAATTTTTTATTTGTCACAAATATACAGGGTTAAAGTTACAGTAAATTATTTTTTGCAAAATAAAAGTTTATAAATTTATATTTATATAATGGCAACGTTGTAATACATGAAAATTTGAGAAGTGGCGTTGTTAAGGGTGTGCACTTCGAGGATAAAGAAAATTTTCTACTTCTTGTATTGAATTTTTCGTGTATTTTCAACTATTATGTTTAAAAATCCAGAAATATTAAAAAAAATTGACATCCCTGTATAAAAATTTCTATATTTTCCAAACCTTTTGAGACATCGAAATATTTTTGACATAAATTGATTGAGAAAATGTGTGTCTAAGTGACTGTATATATTGAATTCTATCAATTTTTTATTTGTCACAAATATACAGGGTTAAAGTTAAAGTAAATTATTTTTTGCAAAATAACAGTTTATAAATTTATAGTTATATAATGGCAACGTTGTAATACATGAAAATTTGAGAAGTACCGTTGATGAGGGTGTGCACTTCGAGGAGAAATAAATTTTTCTATTTCTTGTATTGAATTTTTCGTGTATTTTTAACTATTATGTCTAAAAATTCAAAAATATTAAAAAAAATTGACATCCCTGTATAAAAATTTCCATATTTTCCAAACCATTTGAGACATCGAAATATTTTTGACATTAATTAATTGAGAAAATGTGTGTCTAAGTGTCTGTATATATTGAATTCTATCAATTTTTTATTTGTCTCAAATATACAGGGGTAAAGTTAGAGAAAATTATTTTTTGCAATATAAAAGTTTACAAATTTATAGTTATATAATGGCAACGTTGTAATACATGAAAATTTGAGAAGTGGCGTTGTTAAGGGTGTGCACTTCGAGGATAAAGAAAATTTTCTACTTCTTGTATTGAATTTTTCGTGTATTTTCAACTATTATGTTTAAAAATCCAGAAATATTAAAAAAAAATTGACATCCCTGTATAAAAATTTCTATATTTTCCAAACCTTTTGAGACATCGAAATATTTTTGACATTAATTAATTGAGAAAATGTGCGTCTAAGTGACTGTATATATTGAATTCTATCAATTTTTTATTTGTCACAAATATACAGGGTTAAAGTTATAGTAAATTATTTTTTGCAAAATAACAGTTTATAAATTTATAATTATATAATGGCAACGTTGTAATACATGAAAATTTGAGAAGTACCGTTGATGAGGGTGTGCACTTCGAGGAAAAATAAATTTTTCTATTTCTTGTATTGAATTTTTCGTGTATTTTTAACTATTATGTCTAAAAATTCAAAAATATTAAAACAAAATTGACATCCCTTTATAAAAAATTCCATATTTTCCAAACCATTTGAGACATCGAAATATTTTTGACATAAATTAATTGAGAAAATGTGTGTCTAAGTGTCTGTATATATTGAATTTCATCAATTTTTTATTTGTCACAAATATACAGGGTTAAAGTTACAGTAAATTATTTTTTGCAAAATAAAAGTTTATAAATTTATATTTATATAATGGCAACGTTGTAATACATGAAAATTTGAGAAGTGGCGTTGTTAAGGGTGTGCACTTCGAGGATAAAGGAAATTTTCTACTTCTTGTATTGAATTTTTCGTGTATTTTCAACTATTATGTTTAAAAATCCAGAAATATTAAAAAAAATTGACATCCCTGTATAAAAATTTCTATATTTTCCAAACCTTTTGAGACATCGAAATATTTTTGACATTAATTAATTGAGAAAATGTGTGTCTAAGTGACTGTATATATTGAATTCTATCAATTTTTTATTTGTCACAAATATACAAGGTTAAAGTTAAAGTAAATTATTTTTTGCAAAATAACAGTTTATAAATTTATAGTTATATAATGGCAACGTTGTAATACATGAAAATTTGAGAAGTACCGTTGATGAGGGTGTGCACTTCGAGGAAAAATAAATTTTTCTATTTCTTGTATTGAATTTTTCGTGTATTTTTAACTATTATGTCTAAAAATTCAAAAATATTAAAAAAAAATTGACATCCCTGTATAAAAATTTCTATATTTTCCAAACCTTTTGAGAAATCGAAATATTTTTGACATTAATTAATTGAGAAAATGTGTGTCTAAGTGACTGTATATATTGAATTTCATCAATTTTTTATTTGTCACAAATATACAGGGCTAAAGTTAGAGAAAATTATTTTTTGCAATATAAAAGTTTATAAATTTATAGTTATATAATGGCAACGTTGTAATACATGAAAATTTGAGAAGTGGCGTTGTTAAGGGTGTGCACTTCGAGGATAAAGAAAATTTTCTACTTCTTGTATTGAATTTTTCGTGTATTTTTAACTATTATGTTTAAAAATCCAGAAATATTAAAAAAAAATTGACATCCCTGTATAAAAATTTCTATATTTTCCAAACCTTTTGAGACATCGAAATATTTTTGACATAAATCAATTGAGAAAATGTGTGTCTAAGTGACTGTATATATTGAATTCTATCAATTTTTCATTTGTCACAAATATACAGGGTTAAAGTTAAAGTAAATTATTTTTTGCAAAATAACAGTTTATAAATTTATAATTATATAATGGCAACGTTGTAATACCTGAAAATTTAAGAAGTACCGTTGATGAGGGTGTGCACTTCGAGGAAAAATAAATTTTTCTATTTCTTGTATTGAATTTTTCGTGTATTTTCAACTATTATGTTTAAAAATCCAGAAATATTAAAAAAAAATTGACATCCCTGTATAAAAATTTCTATATTTTCCAAACCTTTTGAGACATCGAAATATTTTTGACATTAATTAATTGAGAAAATGTGTGTCTAAGTGACTGTATATATTGAATTCTATCAATTTTTTATTTGTCACAAATATACAGGGTTAAAGTTAAAGTAAATTATTTTTTGCAAAATAACAGTTTATAAATTTATAATTATATAATGGCAACGTTGTAATACATGAAAATTTGAGAAGTGGCGTTGTTAAGGGTGTGCACTACGAGGAAAAATAAATTTTTCTATTTCTTGTATTGAATTTTTCGTGTATTTTCAACTATTATGTCTAAAAATCCAGAAATTTGAAAAAAAAATTGACATCCTTGTATAAAAATTTCCATATTTTCCAAACCATTTGAGACATCGAAATATTTTTCACATGAATTAATAGAGAAAATGTGTTTCTAAGTGACTATATACATCGAATTTCATCAATTTTTCATTTGTCACAAATATACAGGGTTTTTCGTAATCATACAAAGCGAGTTATATAACTTGGAGTTAAAAGTTACAGAACAAAGTTTTAGTTTTCTCCAATTCTACAAATTCTTTTTTTCTTGTAAACGTTTCATTTTTTTTGGCTATTTCATGGTTTTTAATGTAAAAACAAAATAAATACTATTATATATAGTACCTTATAATGATTATGACGCTTTTACGTGGGACAAACATCCCAGTATTTAGAAAATAGAATGAAAGATCATCAAAATAAAATAACATCTAATTTTCAATCGAAAGACACCTAAAATTAGGTCGATTCATCAAGTAAAATTGATATTTTATTATTAATATTTTGTACATGGTTTAACAATGAAAATAACGAAACTAACTTTTACGGAAGTCAATTGATCTACATGCTTTTGATTAAGAAATATTGCATCATGTCAAGCAACCTCTAAATTTTAAGAAATTCTTGGTAACTTCTACCTCGATGTATTTGGGTAACTTTTCTACTACATATACGATTCAATTGTGATTTTTTAGCATAGTTATCACAAAATTTTCCTTCGGGACGAGTTTTATGTACAAAAATATGCCAACAAGGTCCACTAAAGCATCATTTTGATGACCTGCAATTAGTGATTTAAGCTCGAGCTTGATTTTTTCTGTTTTAACTATACCATTCTCGAATGAAACACGTATGTAGCAGTCACAAAAAAAAACATCACAAAATTCGTACGGTAAAAACAGTGTAATTGTTTTTGCGGCTCTCGCACACATTCAAGCGTCAGTCGGCGTTGTGCTACAGCCACGTAAACATGTCCGCCATTATTGATATTCCCGCCAAGTTTGAATCGTTTTCTACAGGCTGAAGGCTGTAGAAATCCATCGGAGAAGGAGTCGTTTTGTCTATGGAATTTCCAGAAGTTGAAAGGTCTGTTTGGTACTAAACGGCAACTTTCTTTGAAAATCTGTCTTTTGGTAATGAAATTATCGTTTTATATGAACTAGTCTTTTATTTATAGTCTATCGGAGGTTGAAAAAGAAAAACGGCCCTCGTATAAGATTAAATATAAAACTGTTTAGCTTCAATTGAAAATTATGCACATTATCTTCTTTCTAATTGCAGTTTTCTTTCATAAATTCGATCCGGGTTGCGAAAAAGCCGTAAAACGTATATACACAAATAACGTAATTAAGTTCATCCTACTTTGATGTGATCAAAAGGTGCCGCGTCTGTCTTCTATGACCCCTCGTCCCACGGTAGTTTGATGAAACACAACTGTCAGCTTTAATAAACTTTTGAGGCATATGCAACGTATCAATCTTTGTTGGCGCTTTATTTTTCAACGTAATTTCTTCCATTTGTCAGACAACGTCACGTTATTCTTTTATTTTTTTCATCTATACAAATAAACTTTTATTTGTAGGTCATTAATTATGATTACACACATTTGGAAGTTAGTTTTAGGACGGCCAGTCATACAAAACGTACCAGGAAGTAAAAAAATTGTATATAAAGGAAATAACATCAATCGTATATTCTCCACTAAGATCAATAGAGTTTCGTTGAGCCTCAAGTACATCAAAAACGTCTCTCAATTTATTTTTGTTCTACGGTAATGATTCAGTGACAATTTCGATGTTTTGACTGTAGTTTTGGTAAGCAAACGCTGATGTACCAATTGCGAACAACTTTTCTTGGTTGTGGTTCGCTTCATCGCAGGATCTTTTGAAGCACGCGAATTTTTGTGGGCGATCTTTTTGACAGCTAAATTAACATGCAATATTGAATATATGCTAGTGGAATTAATGCCTTAAATCTCGTTGTATGTCATATGAGTAGTATCAGGATGTTTTCTGGCACAATAATCGATTTTAGAGGACCTTCACCAAATTTATCCTGTACTATAGAACTAATTTTGGGTACGTTTAACATTAAAAAGTCAAACTTTGAGGTAACTATGTCAAAATATCATAATGAAACATTTGCCAGACGTAGAATCAAGAATTATTCGATATTATTATGGAAATTCCTCAACTTGTTATTTCCTTTTGGTCCACATTTTTATATTCCTATAAAACAGAATGCGGGAAAGTATGATTCCGATTAGCAAGTGATTGTGCACTTTTTTTGGATTGTAACACATTGAGCCATTAACTAATTCCAAACGTCCAGTGTACTAGTAGGAGTCAGAATTTTTAATCTTTTAAAGAAATCCCTGCTGTTTAGTCCGAGTAAATAGCTAACAGTTCTTTTTTGTAGTTTGAAGATTCGATCAATTTGAGTCGTACTGTTGAGGAGGTGGATGAGCTCATGATCTCACAGCAAATCAATTTTTTAGACAAGGAATTGTCCACAACAAGATCTAAGAATTTTATTTAATAAAACTTTAGTTTTAGAAACGTTGAGACAAAGAATATGATTTAAGGGTCTAGTACTGATCCTTGTGGCACTCCACGTTCTATTGGCTTGCCAGAAGACATCAACTCTTACAAGCTAACTTGTAACCCAATTTTTTAATCAAAATATTATGATTAACACAATCGAAAGTTTTCTAAATCGATTTATGTCCATCAACTATATTTGACATCTAATTTCATGATTTTTTGCGTTAGGAATTATCCGAAATGACTCGTAGTTATACGTTTCGGTGATAAATTATACGAATCCGATTTGGCACATACTATTTAAATATAAAATATTAACAAATTGGTATGTTATTAAACGTTAAAGATAAATGGCGTGGCAGCTGTGTCGCTAAATTTATAACCTGTTACATTTTAGTGAACGTATTAATACGCTTCGTTATCAAGATCCAGTCTAGTACAATATAATTTTTACTATAAAAAAAATATACTCTAATCTCGAGTTTAGTTCGGTGGATATAAGCAGTTCATAAAACAAACAGAATATTAAATCAAATAAAAAAAAGATTTTTTCGTGTTTTTCTTGTCTATTTATAAGGTTTCAATTTCAACAGTCTGTTAATCAATTTGAAGCTTTCTAAAGTTAATTTTTGTTGCGCGAAACAGGGAAAGTCCAAGTTGATTTCGCAAACTTTCAACGACTAGCCTTGCGATCTATTTATGGTCATCGCAATGGCCAGACGTACCGGAAATTGTAAACGATTAAAATCGAATGGTGCAGTTCATTGAAAAAACTCTATAGTGGAAATAAATAAGAAGAAACTGGTCAATTATAGAGAGAAACAACTCTTTTTAAGGATTTTTATACTATACTAGCTTCGTACAGTCTCAAACTATAAGTAAAACACCTAAACTTTTGTAGAAAATAAACTTAAAACAAACAGAATATTGAATCAATTTAAAAAAAATTATTTTCTTGAAATACTAGTTATTTATAAGGTTTCAATTTGATGTCGACAGACACACACAGTTATAAAACAGTCTGTTAATGAATTTAACGCTTTCTAAAGTTAATTTTTGTTGCGCGAAACAGGGAAAGTCCAAGTTGATTTCGCAAACTTTCAACGACTAGCCTTGCGATCTATTTATGGTCATCGCAATGGCCAGACGTACCGGAAATTGTAAACGATTAAAATCGAATGGTGCAGTTCATTGAAAAAACTCTATAGTGGAAATAAATAAGAAGAAACTGGTCAATTATAGAGAGAAACAACTCTTTTTAAGGATTTTTATACTATACTAGCTTCGTACAGTCTCAAACTATAAGTAAAACACCTAAACTTTTGTAGAAAATAAACTTAAAACAAACAGAATATTGAATCAATTTAAAAAAAATTATTTTCTTGAAATACTAGTTATTTATAAGGTTTCAATTTGATGTCGACAGACACACACAGTTATAAAACAGTCTGTTAATGAATTTAACGCTTTCTAAAGTTAATTTTTGTTGCGCGAAACAGGGAAAGTCCAAGTTGATTTCGCAAACTTTCAACGACTAGCCTTGCGATCTATTTATGGTCATCGCAATGGCCAGACGTACCGGAAATTGTAAACGATTAAAATCGAATGGTGCAGTTCATTGAAAAAACTCTATAGTGGAAATAAATAAGAAGAAACTGGTCAATTATAGAGAGAAACAGCTCTTTTTAAGGATTTTTATACTATACTAGCTTCGTACAGTCTCAAACTATAAGTAAAACACCTAAACATTTGTAGAAAATAAACTTAAAACAAACAGAATATTAAATCAATTTAAAAAAAATTATTTTCTTGAAATACTAGTTATTTATAAGGTTTCAATTTGATGTCGACAGACACACACAGTTATAAAACAGTCTGTTAATGAATTTAACGCTTTCTAAAGTTAATTTTTGTTGCGCGAAACAGGGAAAGTCCAAGTTGATTTCGCAAACTTTCAACGACTAGCCTTGCGATCTATTTATGGTCATCGCAATGGCCAGACGTACCGGAAATTGTAAACGATTAAAATCGAATGGTGCAGTTCATTGATAAAACTCTATAGTGGAAATAAATAAGAAGAAACTGGTCAATTATAGAGAGAAACAACTCTTTTTAAGGATTTTTATACTATACTAGCTTCGTACAGTCTCAAACTATAAGTAAAACACCTAAACTTTTGTAGAAAATAAACTTAAAACAAACAGAATATTGAATCAATTTAAAAAAAATTATTTTCTTGAAATACTAGTTATTTATAAGGTTTCAATTTGATGTCGACAGACACACACAGTTATAAAACAGTCTGTTAATGAATTTAACGCTTTCTAAAGTTAATTTTTGTTGCGCGAAACAGGGAAAGTCCAAGTTGATTTCGCAAACTTTCAACGACTAGCCTTGCGATCTATTTATGGTCATCGCAATGGCCAGACGTACCGGAAATTGTAAACGATTAAAATCGAATGGTGCAGTTCATTGATAAAACTCTATAGTGGAAATAAATAAGAAGAAACTGGTCAATTATAGAGAGAAACAACTCTTTTTAAGGATTTTTATACTAAACTAGCTTCGTACAGTCTCAAACTATAAGTAAAACACCTAAACTTTTGTAGAAAATAAACTTAAAACAAACAGAATATTGAATCAATTTAAAAAAAATTATTTTCTTGAAATACTAGTTATTTATAAGGTTTCAATTTGATGTCGACAGACACACACAGTTATAAAACAGTCTGTTAATGAATTTAACGCTTTCTAAAGTTAATTTTTGTTGCGCGAAACAGGGAAAGTCCAAGTTGATTTCGCAAACTTTCAACGACTAGCCTTGCGATCTATTTATGGTCATCGCAATGGCCAGACGTACCGGAAATTGTAAACGATTAAAATCGAATGGTGCAGTTCATTGATAAAACTCTATAGTGGAAATAAATAAGAAGAAACTGGTCAATTATAGAGAGAAACAACTCTTTTTAAGGATTTTTATACTATACTAGCTTCGTACAGTCTCAAACTATAAGTAAAACACCTAAACTTTTGTAGAAAATAAACTTAAAACAAACAGAATATTGAATCAATTTAAAAAAAATTATTTTCTTGAAATACTAGTTATTTATAAGGTTTCAATTTGATGTCGACAGACACACACAGTTATAAAACAGTCTGTTAATGAATTTAACGCTTTCTAAAGTTAATTTTTGTTGCGCGAAACAGGGAAAGTCCAAGTTGATTTCGCAAACTTTCAACGACTAGCCTTGCGATCTATTTATGGTCATCGCAATGGCCAGACGTACCGGAAATTGTAAACGATTAAAATCGAATGGTGCAGTTCATTGAAAAAACTCTATAGTGGAAATAAATAAGAAGAAACTGGTCAATTATAGAGAGAAACAGCTCTTTTTAAGGATTTTTATACTATACTAGCTTCGTACAGTCTCAAACTATAAGTAAAACACCTAAACTTTTGTAGAAAATAAACTTAAAACAAACAGAATATTAAACGACTAGCCTTGCGATTTATTTATGGTTACCGCAATGGCCACACGTACCGGAAATTGTAAACGATTAAAATCGAATGGTAAATCCGTTTGAATCATCGGTATTTCATTCAAAACTATTCGGTGATTAGGAACGAGTTTTATGTGCAATAGTAGCAAAAAAATATCCTTAAAGGTCCACAAAAGGATCAGTTTGATGACCTGCAGTTAGTGATTTAAGCTTGAGCTTGATTTTTTCAGTTTCAACTATCCGAAACACGTATGTAGTTGATACAAAAGAAAACGTGCGGAAAAAACAGTGTAATTGTTTTTTTTTTCAACCACCGATAGCTCCGTGCAGACGCTACACGGGCAAAAAAGCGGAAATGAGCTTTAGAAGAATGCGAAGCTCTCGCACTACACATTCCGCCATTGTCAAAATTGAATCGTCAGTCGGCGTTATGCTACAACCGCGTAAACATATCCGCTATTATTGATATTCCCGCCAAGTGTGAATTACGAGGCGTGATTCGTTTTCTACAGGCTGAAAGCTGCAGAAATACATCGAAGAATGAGGGAAAACTTCATGAGAATCGGAAGTTTATGTTGAAAGAGGTCAAGGAAGCAAATCTGTCGTTTTAGATGACCTGGTTAATTAAGAAGACAGATTTATATTGTCCATAGATACGACAAATGTCTCAATCTTGTATATTAACAGACACACGCAGTTATGAAACAGTCTGTTAATCAATTTAAAGTCCAAGTTGATTTCGCAAACTTTCAACGACTAGCCTTGCGATTTATTTATGGTCATCGCAATGGCCAGACGTACTGGAAATTTTAAACATCTGCATATAACTTGAAATGTCATCGAATATAGAAGGATGCATCCTTTGTTTGAGTTATCGATCGATATTGAGGATGTAACGACTAATTAATTGCTTGTCAAATGTCAAATATTATAATTGCGTTAAGAAATTTAATAAATGACAGAAAATAATTGTTGTTTTTAGTTAATACCGAGCATTTTATTACTCTACACCTTCTCTGGTGTTCCACAAATAATTCAACACCAAAATCAACCAAATCGGTCCAGCCGTTTTCTCTATAAATCGTGTAACGATCTTCCCGACTAATATTCTTTAATAACGATTAAAATCGATACAGTAAAAGTAGTCCAATGGACATATTGATATTTCATTTAAAAAGTGACAAGAAAATATCGTATGTAATTAGATGTACACACAAACGAAACGAATGTTATTTCATCTGGGAAGTGACGTTGACAGAGCAGTTTACAATGCGCACCTTAACAAATGTCTCATTTGCATATCCTCGGAGAAATCTTTTCGAAACAGCTACAGGCTTTTAATTTACACATCATTAATTACATTTACCGACCCACAACGTCCATGGGCGGAGATGGATTTTATTACCAGTATTCGCTCCGTAGGTTTCGTGTCGATCGGACCGAAAAAATTTCTATTTGTAACAATTTTTTTAATCCCGAACTAAAGATAAAGTTATTTGTTCATTATTCACTATAATATTGTATCCAGAGGTGACGCCCTTAAAGGATACGAGGATGGTTCAACAAATACCTGGTCCAACAAAGATTTTCTTTCAGCTCCATACAGTTTTCCCAGTGTACGATGCACTTTTTATGATCAAAATCGTCAGAGTCCCGAAAAAACCGACGCCATGGACCTGGAAAGGTCTTTGCTTTACAAAATATCGTACAAGTAACATGGAAAAACATAATAAGAACGAAACAACATAAAACTATGATTATTGCAGATTGAAGTTGAAGGAAACGGATTGGATTGAAAATATTACAATAGAAGGAGTTTATTGAAACATGTAATGATAAAATTATCCATTCCACTCACGATTTAGTGTCAGAGGCTTTTCTAACCACACAAGTAGTAAGAAAAATTGGTGGTTTGCTTTACCAATGCTCAACCAACTCAAAGAAATTGCTCGGATATAAAAACGATGTGTAAAAAACGTTTAAATACCTTGCGACTGAAGCCTTTGAAGACGTAGACGTTATCGAAAGAATTAAAAATGCCTTGAACAGCATAAACAACTGCCTGATTAATAAAGCGACAAAATATGAAGGTTGTGTCACTTATGGACTTCATTTACTATGTTTGTGGGTCTTTTACATAGAATGGAATGCTCGAAATCAGTGAAGAAAGTTACGAAGTACAATTTAAGAGTATTTGTCCTTCATTTGAGTCCACTGATGTCTATCGTTGGTTAATCGGATCCGAGTTGTTTTTATTAGCTCCATATACCATAGTCCCATGTTAAGCTAGGTTGGGTTGGGTTTTATGATGTTTCTTGGGTACCAAGTTGGAATTCATCTCGTGATCCAACGATTATTCAATTGCCGTTGCGTTGAGTTCGTTTATTTGCAGCTCTTCGGGGCTATTAACAATTAGAACGATGCTATCAAAGACTTTTAATGTATTTTTCATCTTTATCAGATCTTTGTTGCCTTTTTCCAATATTTCTTTCGATATTGTTGTGAAGAGCTTCGAAGATTTTGAGACTTCTTGCCTTACTCCTCTATTGGTCGCGAATTCAGGACAAGTTTTCCTTCAAACATCGTTTTATTCATCGATGTAATCTTCTTCAAGATCAATACAATCATACCAACGCTTTTATAACTTCAAAATACCGTGTTTGTAGAAGTATTTGTCTTTAATCTCAAAATAAGCATCAATTTCATCATTTGTTTCTTCATTTGGGTTGAATTTGTTATCAGCGATCAATTTTTTGAGATCAACGAATAACCAGTAGTCATTGGGGGTCAGATCTGGACTATACGGTGGATTAGGAAGCAATATCTTCAATTTAACCATCGATTTGTGAATCGGTGCATTATTTTGGGAAACTGTGGTTTTATCTTCGAAGTATGGGATCGTTTCTCATTAATTTTCGTATCCAATAACTTTATGTAGTATTCGTTATTGATTGTTTCTCTATTTTGGAGATAGTCGATGAAGAATATTCCCAAAACACTGAAGCCATGACCTTTCCAGATGACTATTGTGCCTTTGGACGCTTCGAACGTGATTCACTGACTGCAAATGATGATTGATTTGATTCCGAGGTGAATTGAAAGATCCATATTCCATCGATTGTCATAAATCATGGCCAAATACTGCTCTGAATCATCAAAACGTTGTTGTTCATGATCGACTGTGAGTAAACGCGGGATTCAATTAGAAAAAGCTTTTTAATGATTAAATCTTCGTCCATAATTGTAAACACACTGCGTTCTGATATCTTTAGAGCCTCAGTTATCTCACGCAATTTTAATATACGATCAGTAATAACCTCAGTTTAACGACCAGAACGTTCACCATCATCGGGGCGTGTACGACCTCGTTTAAATTCAGCAAACCAATGAAAAATCGTTCGTTCTGATCAGGACAACACTTTTGAAACTATTCCTGAGCTTGTACAGTATTTTTTTTTTTATCAAAAAACAATGATAAATTAACCGACGAAATTGGTTTGTTGTGAAGTAGCTTCGTTTAAATAGTTGTCATTATTTTCTGACATATCGAAATGTCATGACATTTGACATATAGTTGAAAGTTGGTACTTCGTAAACGTCAAATGGAGTTGACAGTGACAGCGCTTTCTGTGTATCAACATTTTTTTATAAAATAAATAGTAAATTTGTAGAAATATTCTCACCTATTTTAAATAATGGTAGGGAAAAAAAAAATTGAACACTTGTGGATGTTGGTATATACATCATCACCTAAAATCTCGCTTCGAGGATAACATCAACCATAAATGTTTTTAATATTTCTCGTGAGATGATCGTACTATTTCAAAATGTGTCGGTATCTTTGAAAAACCGTATAATTTATTACGGCGTTTTTAACTTTAAAATAGACATATTTATACATGCCAAGAATAATTTAGTGGAGTCAGTAGGGCCGTTCGAAATTAGAAACGATAAGCCACACACCATAAATTTAAATAAATGAGTTGCTTTAGAAAAACACGGAGCTAACATATTGAGAAGGCGTGTATTAATGTGTTCCAGAGGCGATGTGCGATGACAGCTGAGACATACATTAGGCCAGTCACAACTTGTACAAGTACAACCGAAGAATTTATTGTATTACTTTATTTTGAGGTTAGAAAACGGTATATTCAGTTGAACAATCGTCGAAAAGGATGCTAAAAACATCGAAAATGTAAAACAACAATCGGCACAGTTGTACTTAATATAACAAGCGAAGAAAATGTCAGTAAAATCAAATACAAACATGAATTGGTTGCTTTGCACTCTTATTTTTGTTTCTAAAAGAATTTATGGCGACTAAGCTAGTGCCCTAGCATATAAAAATACCAACTACAGATACATACGACCCAGAAAATTCCAAATTCTTTTTATAATCTCTTTCTTGTTCAATATACCTGGTAGACATTCACACGACTCCAAGCAAGACGAAAAGAAGCTCGGGGACAACGAAGCGATCAGATCAGATCAGATCTCGAACGTCTAAATCTCAACGGAGCTACGCAGCTCCCCAGAGATTCGGCACGCGCGACTTAGATTAGTTTTTAGTAACTTCTTTGTATAATCCTCTTCGAATTATAAATCTTGAGACAGTAGAAACTCTAAAGTGTTTGTTTTTGAATAATATTTAGTAGAAATTTTACGAAATTGTATGTTATCGAACACTGTTTGTAAGTACAGTGCTTGCACCAGGTTATCTTTGAAGCAAGCCTCAAATATCCCAAAAAGAGATATCTTCAACGCGTTTACCTCTGGAATGTGACGTTTTTTGGAAATTTTTGGAAAAGTCCGTTAAATACCGACAGAATGTTACAATTTCTGAGTGCTGTCCTTGCCAGCTGCGTCTCAAAGTCCAGCAGAGTTTATTAGAGATCGTGGATCGATTAGAGACATTATATTAGGGTCAAATATACGGGAAAGTTTGTGAAAACCTCGTATTTATATAATTCAACCTAGATGGGTGTAGAGTTTGCTCACAATGGAACAAAACCAGCGTCCTGGAGGTGTTTTCATCGAGTGTTTGGTAATAGATGAAACGTGGATCCATTACTTCACATTTAAGTGAAAAAAACAATCAAAACAATGGATCGAAAAGGGAGAACCGGCTCCAAAGAAGGCGAAGACCGTTCCATCAGCAGGCAAGGTCATGGTGTAGGTTTTTCAACAAGACAATGCACCAACTCATCCATAATTGCAATGACTAATGAATTAATTGCTACCTCATGCACCATATTCACCAGATTTAGCCACTTGGGACTATTTTCCGTTCTCAAACTTGAAGGAATAGCTCGGTGGTGAAAGATTTTCCAATAATGAAGAAGTGACGTCGACGGTTAATAAAAAAATACATTTTTTTTCGAAAATTTTTGTGTTTTGTTTGTTCATCCTCGTATTTTTTACCATAAACTTAACTTTGAGGCTGATCCGAATTATTGAAAAAATATTCGATACATAATTTTTATATATTTAAATCTCCTGGCCTATAAACATGCTCCCGAGTCAAAAGATATGTTTGATGACAGCTGAAACATAGATGTCACATCGTAAAAACGGAATTCTCTCTGAACTGTAAACAAATATTTCAAAAACTTGCATCCAAGGACTATTCAATAACAGGAAAGATAATTTAGACCCCAATAAAGTGCTCTAAGTAATGGCCTCTTTCAACTTTTGTACACCGTTAATTAGTTAAGACTGAATCACCATCTTACTAGCTCCAGTGGCGTAGACATTTTCTCAATCTATATTTAGACCGGGCGCTGGATCGGTTCGAGTGCGCAAAATATTTATGCGCCCAATTTTCTTGTTGTTTAGCCCACTGCAAACTCTTAATTTCATATTGACGATAACATTTTTTTTTGGCCAATTTGACTGGGCTATTAACCAACTATTGTGCCGCAAGATGGCGGTTTCACTCACGAACAAAAAGTATGAAACAGTAGGTATGACGTCACATCCAGCCGCCATATTGTTTTGAGATACAAATATTGCGTATTTACATTAAAATTAAGGTTATATAAGTTTTTTATTTACTTGTTTTTTCGACGAAAGATCAGAAAAGCTATCGAAGTCATCAATTTTCTATACAGGAATAAAATAAAATCTTTTTTACCACGACAATATGGCCGACGTTTCAAACACTCTACGTGAAATGACGTATACGAATAACGTTTGTTTTTATAAGACTCTTTAATAATATATTGTAGGACATACCGTATATTTCGAATATTTTTTATCCAATACAACATTTGTTATTATATTTCTTTTACATAAAACGTTTCATAATATATTTAAGGGCTGTATATACATCTAGACAAAGGCCAAGTTACGGAAGAAAGAATTACACATTATTATATATTAAGTGACAGTTTATTTAATATTTAATAAAATATTTTTTGTGTAAATCAATTGGAAAATCTGGTGGCGTTATTAAACAATGTTAAATTGACAACTACGAGACATTCATAATAATTTATTAACAAGTATTTCTGTACCCTGTGGAGTGAACCTATTAGTTACTGTTGAGTTGTTCACACCTGGACGCAACAACTTTTACAAAGGTGAATATATGAATTATTCTTTTTATTAGGCCAGAACGTTATACTTATTTTTTTATAAAAAATAATGACAAATAATAATATCAATAGTTTCGGTTGTTGAACCGTCGTCCGTTTGTATTTTTGTTGGTACTTAAGTTTTTAGGTATGGCAACACTGATATGAATGCGTCAAATCTGACATTTACCGTCATAGAGTTCGATGGTGAACGTATTCAGAAACGATCATTTTCGTTCAATGATTTTTAATGATTTCCGTTGATTAATCATAATGAAACAGCATTTAGGGTAAATTCCGAATGGTAAATCAGCATTTGTTTACCAAAAGTGTTCCGAAAAATCAGGGAAACCAATCGTCAAAGTCAAATCAATCTCCAAAGCGACAATACGTCAAAACATCGAACCCGAAGAAGCGTTCAAATAACGTGCTTTGGAGGTACCTCAATCGGAAGTGTATAGATGGTTAGCAATTAATGACAGTAGCGTCTACGGGGGTTAAACAAAAAGTAAAAAAGTGTGTTTATGTTCTATGACACTAAATAAGATTGACAGGTGGATAGTAGATGGGGGTGTTGTCGATAAAAAGAAGAAGTTTCCAGAGGGATTATTAAAATTAGATAACGAACGATTGTAGCGTTTACGGGGGTTATATAAAAACTAGATGAGTGTGTATGTTTTCACGTGTAGAAAGTATCTGTCTCTCTCTTTTTCTAGGGGGGTTTAGAAGAAGCGAAAACGTGTAATATTGAATAT
This sequence comes from Diorhabda sublineata, assembly GCF_026230105.1. NCBI lineage: Eukaryota > Metazoa > Arthropoda > Insecta > Coleoptera > Chrysomelidae > Diorhabda > Diorhabda sublineata. The sequence continues at coordinate 1,137,250 of NC_079482.1, forward strand.
TATAATTAAAAATGACAAAGATAGAACGATACACTCTTAGTTTGACGTATCGATCGACATATTAGTCGGTTGTCAAATGTCAAATATTATAGTTGCGTTCACCTAAGTCGAAAATCAGTCAAATCGGTCCAGCCGTTTTCCAGATTGACGAACTAGCAGCTCGGTTGGTGCATAACAAATACTAAAACGCATTATTAATGTCATAATTTATTAATAGAGGAAAGTTGGTTCTAATTACCGGCCTATCGTGCATACGTAGAGGTTAGTTCGTTTCATTATTCCCAGTTATTCATTACATCGAAGGAAAATGAAGAGATACGCGTAGCCTCATAAATTTTTCATGTTGATATATAAAATATGTGGGTTATTCGTTTAACTACCACTAGTTTATACACACGTTAAATGGAAATATTTGCATTTTGATGAAATGATTTTATCTAGATTAATACGAGCTTAGTAGCTTCTTGAACGTTTAAATTACTAAAAAATGTTGATGAATAAGAATTATAGTCGCGCGGAAAGATTTATTATCAACTTAAACACGGTTATTAAACGTAATCGTTAACTATATACGGGCATGAGGAAATGTGTAGAATTGTTAGAAATTATTTTATTGTTAATGTTAATAATGAACTAGCAACTTTATTCGACGCATATGACTATAAATTTAGAGAAAAGTTTTTCAATCGCAAACTACATATGTTGCTCTAAGAACATTTTTATATTGAACTGACTACTGAGGTGGCTAAAACGTTGCGATTTCTTGGTTGAAGAAACCCACGAGAAATTTTCTGTTCTGCACGGTATACTAGAAACGATTCTTTGCATAAAACATCAAACATTAACAATTCTTGGACAATATTGATTCATATAAATGGATATTCATAGATTAAGCAACAAAGAAAAATAGTTTTCATAAAAACAAACTTTCTGATTACCCTGGTATAGAATGACGCTGCTTAATCGCGAAATACGATATCAATAAGGGCGACGGGTTATTACCATGACCAAGGTTTTATTTCATCACCATTTAGGTCAGGTACCAGCCCATTTCCTCGAGAATTTTCATAAGCAAGATTTTTTGAAAATTGGTATGACGATAGTATTTATAAACTTTTTCAAAATCTACCCTGTGTTATTGGGCTGGGGGTGAAAATCCCTTCTCGGAGATAAAACTTTTACTCTACAAAGTTTTTTGTGAAGTTGGTGCTTTTAGAATTATTAACGATTGAAATTGCTAATTTTTCGCATATTTTTTTATCGTTTCTCCTGAATTACTCAGAAATTTCTGATTTTATCACCAAAATGATTATAAACAAAATTGTAGCTAATAAAAAAACAAACAGTTTCGTTTTTTACAGACTTCCATAGATTCGATAATAACTGAGTTATTGCTCGTTGAAGGATTACTAACCCCCCCCCCATAAATTGGAAACATTTAACCCCAAATAACTTGAAATTGATGAAATTTTTGGAAAAAAGTCAAGAGAGCTTTCCCAAAGCACAAAGAAAAGCCTTTAAAACGAGCTTTGTCAAAAGTCTTTTGCATGAGATTTCACTAATTTATAACGAAAATAAAGTTTTTTCTTCTTTGAAAAAATTATATATAATTATACCCTCGCCACAACTACCCTAATTGAAATTATTGATCGTAATCCATTCGCAATTAACTTTATTTATGTTCTATTGATACGATCCATGTGATTTGGCCAATTTCGAATTTTTATTTTAGACAAAATAATTGATTGAATTGAACACACTACATTTTCGTAATTTCTTAAATAAACCAAAAACTATGGAAGTTATGAGAAAATGTTTCAAATACCAATTGTAGGGTTTTTCTTGCCAAAAATTTCGAGTTTTTATAAATTTGTATGTCATAAAAATTGAAGGAGATCCATTAGTTCAAAGTTTACATTCGCGTACCAAATATTGGTACCCCTTTTAGCTGCACCCTTTTCGAAATCGGCGGTTGAAAAAAATTTTGATCGATACGAAATTGAAATACTCGAAATCCCCTACAAAATGCTTTTTCAAAAAAGTTCCCAACTTGAAAATTGAGCGAGTTATTTTCGAAAAACCAAATGCTGTTTATTTTCAAAATTTCGGAGCACGAAATTTGGAGCATTGGTAAAAGAGAAACGATTTCAAAAATTTAACTACAATTTTGAAATATTCAGTCATTGAAGGGGGGGTTTCATAAGGGTTAAAATATTATTCGGAATTCAATATAAATACACTTTTGAATAATTTTGAATCAAAAAAGAATCGTTGATATTCTTTTTTAGCTTTTCATATTATTAGGGGATGATTTGGAGGGGTTGCATGTATCTGAGAATGTCAATAGATTTACGAATAACACATTTAACATGCATAAAATCTTAGTTTTTAATTTTTTTTGTAATAAGGGTTAGTTTACAGCCCGCAAAATATGAAAATCCCGATTCGGCACAGGGAAAATTCCGTAGAAAAGGGTAAGTAAAGATTTAAATATCACTACCCTCAAAGAATGGTTTTTGGAGGGGTTGCATGAGTCAAATTAATCATAAACTTTTTCGAAATAATTCATTTAAACTGTATTTCACTCAAAAAAATGCTGAAATCGAAGATTTTTGAATTTTTTATAATAAGTGGTAGTTCTCGTTCATAAAAACTGAAAAAGCATTTTTCGGTAAGGGTTTGATTAAGGGGTAAGTACATTTTAAATCCAAATTTTCATAAAAATCGATGTTGGTTAACGAAATTCCACGTTTTTAGCCGCTGTTTCCCGGACTAATCATTTAGCAACGTGTTTTGTCCACTGCCTCTCTCAACCTTGACCTTTGTGGTTCAATCCTTATTCAGAGCACATATTTCGCGATGCTTTGTATAGCAATAGAGGAAATAATTATAAACAACGTAACAGACGCAGTTAATATTGAAACATCAAGAAAACTAATTGCGATCGACGAAGACACCAACATGGTCCAAATATTTTGGTTGAACAATGACATAGACGTGCGATCGAGATGGTATTCTGCGAATGGAAACCAGCTCTCACTTATAGAAACCATCGCTGGTACGTATCGAGCAGCTAAATCCCTTGGATCCAGCATACCAATAATACTCAGACCTCCAGGACACCATAAAAACAAGAAAGACCAATTATTTCGGACATCCTTCGCCTGGTAATTCATTAAGAAGTTAAGGGCAGGAAATGGATGGGAAAACTTTAAGAATTTTGCTCGATATTGGGTATTTTGGATCTATTTGGAAGATACCAAAATACCTACGTATTCGTCGCTTGGGAATTAATTAATTAAGACTGATACATTCCGAGATTCAATATTCCAATTGACGTTTAATAGAAATATTGATTCTTAAACCGGATTCACTTAATACGAATAAAAAGACAGGAATACGTATTTCAAATTTCCCGCCAAAGAATTATTCACCTGATGGCAACACCGATTGGCTTGTCGTATGACAGGCTGGTAAATGTCAAAATTCCCACTGTCAACGTTCTTGATAAGTGACATTTGACAATAAGAATTATTAAATGAAACGTCGTCATTTTGAATTTCTCCATTAAACCAAATGTACACTTTTGTTGTTTGTTTTGTTTTGACAGATAATTCGATTATTATTTGAAATTCAGAAAGCTGTCATTATTGTCAAATTGCAAAATGGAGACTGTCGATTCGTCTAGATCTTAAAGCAAGTACCGTTAAACAAAGGCAAGTAAATTTACACAGTTAAAAATTTTTTAAAAATCTGTATGGTGACTTGTACATAAACAGAAGTGTTTATTTCGTATTTTCACATAAATTTACTTTTAAAAACACGATATATTAAATATTGATATGTGTAATATACCCCTAAATACAGGCAACACTTTATACAATTTCTCATGACACAAGTTTTTCGTACTTGATAAACTTTGTTAACTAACATTGTGCCTCATGTTTCTGGGATTTGTAATGTACTCAATCACATTGTCTATAAGTTGTGTGTCGAGATTAAATCTTATCCTTCTTCAATTTAGTCGTATAGAGTCATAATGTATTACCACTTCAATTGCAGTGTACTGTCTTGTAGACCTGAACAGCTGTACAATTCAAACACGATTAAATAAGATAAATCTAATGGTGAAACCTTGTTAAGAACGGCGTAAATGGCAGCCGGGATTTAACACCGACTCGTAACACAACTGACTTATTGGACAATTCCCGTAAATTACGTCATATTTTTCAGTCGAAATTCGTTTCGGTTTCTTTTCAGAACGATTCGCGCTCGTCTAAAACCCCGAAAGTTTTCCATGATATGGGTGGATATTTAGACTTATTTATACCATTAAAAACTTTGTATAACCCACAAATATAATTTAAAATCGAATCTGTCTGCAATAAACGTTCTATTTGGACATAAACGTAAGTTGAATCGCGTATCGGTTCCATTGATATTCAACGGTAAAATTTCGGCGACATATTTTCATTCAACACACCGACTGTTTTTTAGTACCGTCAAATAGTCCGGGCAACGATAAAACTATTAAAACATGAAAAATTCTGGAACTAGACGGTCCTAGAACTACCTGGTCTGTCGTATAGATGGCGGTAGTTGCTTGAAAACTACCGCTACAAATATTGGGTAGTAGTTTGACCGATCTGCGAAGACCAGCGTCGTAGTGGTCGACTAAATGAGGAGAAAAGTCCAGAAATCGAGTGGAAATTTGGATGGAAGGGTCCATCACTTCATATCCAAGTCAAAACAATGGACTGACGACGAAGAAACGACTCCAAATAAGGTAAAGACCGTTTCAAGGTGATGGCGTCGATTTTTTGAGATGCGCGTGGGATAAAAAAGCATTTGACTAAGTGTTGTTTCATGCACCAGCTCACAAATCTCGAACTCATGCCGATTTAGCCCCCTGGGATCATTTTCTGCTCCCAGTTGTGAAAAAATAACTCGGTGGTAAAAGATTTACCAACAATGATGTAGCCAGTAAATGGCTACTTTGAGGACCTAGCAGATGGAGCTGAAATAACCATCCAACAATTTTTTTATGGCTAATACATTCGCCAACACTTTCTATTATCTCAAGTTCAGATATTTCATTTTGTAAGCACCCGATAGTCTTGGAACTTAACAAAAAACGTTTACCAAGCTAACTAAAAATATATTTTTATTTTTCCTTGTCAAGTTTGCTGTTATAATGACGAGAAGATTCCTGTTTTGTTTTTTGTAACCCACACCACCGCGTCATTTTTTTGCTTATAAATTGTTGAATCTGATTTTCTTTGAGGATATGATGAAGATGAAGAATGTAACAACATCGGTGGCCTTTAGTCTCCGGATTTGAACTTCTAGAAGGTTGTAGAACTCGATTCAATCCTGGATCTGGGTTACTACGAATCCAGTTCGTGTAGCATCCTAGAACTGAAAATCTTCTCAACGAATTTTCCATTTATTGGGATCGTAAGAAGTTTTCAGAGATTAAAGATGCTATAGAATCGTCAGCATCTAAAAAAACATCACTACAACAACTTATTTTTTCAAAAATTTTGTTTTCAACTTTGGATTTACTATTAACGCTAGTTTAGTGTGGTCTATATGATTTTTTGAGTCCCACGCGTTGATATACTCAATATTGACGAGTTTTTTTAAAGATTTAATATCTTTATCGACTGTAATAATATACTTGGACATATTTTCATTCATCAGACCAACCGACAACGTTTGTTTGTAGCCGGACGCTGTTTTGCCGTATCACATAAAAACACATGCTATGAAAAGAAGTCACGTATCAACTCGACTCCATTGTATGTAAAGCAAACGCTGCTATAGCATACGCTAGTAATCCGCCGTTGACCCCCCAACTAGATTCCGATAATTATTCAATCTGCTTCAATGTCCGTGACACAATACGTGAATACTTGTTAATTACTAATAAAATATTTGTTTAATTCTTTGTAAAACTCAATTTACTATCGAATATACGAAAAAAATTCATTAGCAAATTGTTATAAAACTATAACTATAACTATTATACACTCGTGAGTAAAAGTCTCAATTTATCTACTCAAAAATCCGGAGCATCCTTCTTCTGACTGTTCAGTAACTCACAGCTTCAATCCTCGAGTTTCTCTGAGCTCTGGTTGGACTTGGACACCAGAGGACATCACCGTGCTCAGTTTTGTTTCTTGTGATTGCAATCGGAGTCTTGCTGTGGAAGCAATCAAGACTGAAACTTCTAATCAATGAAAAAAAAAGTAGATTTGAACGATCAGCTTCCTTAAGATCTAAATTTAATCGCGAATCTTTCTCCAGGTCATCTGGAGATTCGTCCTCTTCTATTTTTACCCTGCAGGCACATTCTGCTTTAGTCCGAGGAGAAATCGGAGCCCCATTGATCTTCAGGTCAATCAATATCTTGTCTGGCAAATCGTAGTTTCCTTCTGACTCTCCAATCACTCACAGCTTCAATCCTCAAGTTGGTTTGAGCTCTGGTTGGACTTGGACACCAGAGGACATCACCGTGCTCAGTTTTGTTTCTTGTGATTGCAGTCGGAGTCTTGCAGTGGAAACAATCAGGACTGAAACTTCTAATCAATGAAAAAAAAGTAGATTTGAACGATCAGCTTCGTGAGGTTCTAGATTTGATTGACAGCAACAACAAATAAACAGTATCTTCAACAATAGTTTTAATAATTTATTCCAAATTACTTCTGGATCACTAGGATACAAATATTTTCCCTTATAATGAAAGTTTTTCAGCTAAAATCTTATCTTACTGATTCTTCTGTGTTAAATATGTTTCATATTCAGAAACGTTGGATCTAACTCGCGATTCTGCCCAAGAAAACTGTTAATTATGTTGAGATGTGTTCGTAATTTCGAAAAAAGTGTGTACGGAAATGATAACGTTAATTAACACGTTTATAAATTCCTCGTCGTCGTTTCGGAGGCGAGCATTCGAACGCCTAGCGGTTCTAAAATATATACAACATCGGAGTTTAAGATTTAACAAACCCCCGGAGATAAGTTCCTTCTGAAGTTGACGTTATCATCCGCAAGTCGTTTTTGAGTTATCTGTTCTCGTATAAATCACATTAACTATCTCGGTTTCGCTATGCCACAGGAAAAATATGGTCGTATCCAAACTACCCACTTCTTGAAAACGAAAAATAATGGGAGATTGCTGGAGGCCGGCACCGCGAGCCAACTTGGGGTTTGTAACAAGTCAGATATATGGCGCGCGTAAATCAACTCGAATAGAGATGCAAACGGGTTACAAAAATTAAGGAACTGTGATTTTTTTTCCCATCATCCAACTATTCACCGTCGATTTCAATCCAAGTGGCTTCAGTCTCTGAAGACGGTTATCGAAACGCGCGTCAGGTAAGTGGTGGTATCGTTATTTTGTTTTTAGAGCCTGTCTTAACGAAAAAAACTGTCATTTGTACTTGGCGAGGGTCTGGAAATGAAAAAACTAAATCATTTATGGTTGTGAGACCCATAAATCTCCACCGTTTTTGTATCTGTCGCCGCGGGTTAAACCAACGGCATATTTCGGTGGTAATACAAGACGAATTCCTCGAAGGTTTTCTGTAATAATCGGTTGTTGTACCAGAAATCATCGATGGTATTCCATTTCTGAACGGTACTCAATTAACAACCCTCGTATTTACTTAATTAATTTCGTTTTGGTAGCCGTGAAAAAATCACTGGTGTAAAAATAACAGCGCATCGCTATTTCCTTCCTAGTTTCTCGCCGTTGCTCTTTCGGATTTATGAGTCTGTCATATTTCGCAAGTTGCAAGCCGGTAATTCTTGGGCTGGTGGAATTTATTATCCTCCGCCGTCTCTCTAGGCCCATTAATCCTGGCTGTTACCCGCTTGACACGGCCACCGCTTCGCGCCGTTCGCCCGTCGCCATAACTACATTTATTGGTCTACTTATCGCGTTTTTTTTTTATTTACAGTCCACGCCGTTTCATCTTCTCTAATACATTTTTCACTTCGGTATCTTCTTTATTGTTATTTTATTCAATAAACTTATTCATTCGACCGTATATTGTAGAAAAGTTATTGACGAGATTAACCAATAAATATACTACGATTCTAAATATACGGAATGTCTCAAAAAAGGAGGTGACCAGACTAATGTCTGATACAAAGTAGTATTGGACATTTTTCTATCTATCCTAGAGACGACGTCACTTTTTTTTAAAACCCCCTGTATATACGACGTTTTTAGATACATCATACGTAGATATGGAAGGGCCAATCGTCGTGGACGTCTATTTTAAATCAATTAAAAAGTTTTACTGTTAAATAAGAAGAAATGTAACGATCCTGAACACGTTCGAAAGCTTGTTTTAGATCTACGAAATTAAGATAACGATTTACTTCGCGGGGTGTTCTAAATGCAAAATAAGAGAAAGCGACATCTATAAAATCAAGTATCAAACTGCGATTAATGAAAATTATTCGTTTTGAGGAAAAATTCCTTCGACATATTCGGAATTTTTGCTATTTAGTTGGAAACCTGCTGTCGGACGAGTAGCTGTCGAAAGCATCAGCTACTTGATTGAATAACGGCTGACAAGGGGACAATGCCGAAGAATAAGAAGAAGCGGATGTCCTCGAGGAATGTCAACTACGTGATATGGAGACCAAAACTTTGATTGTTCTGTAAGCGAGATGCCTCGGCGAACGGTAGCGAATATTTCGAATATCGCCGTCGCTAATCTTGGTCCGAGTTAAATTTCATCGACTCCAAATATGTCGTGTCGAAAAAATCTCGTAGGAAAATTAATTCATAACAACGCAGATTTTTTTTTAACACTTTTAATGAAAAAATTAAGTGATAATTGATGGATTTATCAATTGGATCAGATACTGATCACGAAATAAGTGATAATACTGAAATTAACGATGATAAAAGATTAATTTCGACTTGGAGTGAGTAGATGACGTCACAATAATACTGTGACGTGAAAAATTTCTCATAAAAACCCTTCGTTTATGAGTTATAGGACTTTAAAGTTGCGAAATCATCAATTTATATTTAAGTATGTTTTCTAAGTAATACATTCGATTTTTTAATGGATAATGAGGTATATTCTAGTAGTTTGTTTGAAGGATTAAATAATTCTACACTAACTCTTCGGAAACCAGGGGCGGCTCATGCCCAATGGTTAACAAATCCGTAACTTTTAAAGGTGCAAACAAAAACGAATTTTTTGACATATTCTCGATAATACTTATGGTTTAAGAGATATACGGAAGGTAATAAAACATAACATCGTTTTCCTTACACAAAAGCCAAAATAATACAGTTTTTAAAATTGTTATTTAATTTTACATGGTGTGCTTTGGTGGCACTTGGAATCGCAGAGTATTCTAACCTAACCTAACCTCATTGATAACACATTATGTTGAGAATACTTTTTACTCTCACTTTGTACAATTTCTGTCGAAATCTTTTCCCTCCAGTGCTTTTGATCTGCATTTCGGAAGTTTATTAATTTTTATTTGATAAGTTGTAGGCTAACCAACTAAATTATTTCCTTATGTATTTAACACGATGTTTGCCAGTTTGCAGTTCAATTAGAAATGTTTGATTGTGTAATTACAATTTATGGTAATTTTTTTCCGAATATTTCTTTATGGCGAACCTTTTTTTAAAAGAAATAAAGTGTATTCGAGTGTATGAAGAATATTAAACAGTATTTTAGAAAAATGGACAATATTTTATTAATTTATTGTTTTAAATACATATTTTTTCGCACAATTACTAATTTACAATCTTTTTTAAATCGTAATCTCAATTATAACTGAAATTAAAGTTGTCAAATTCTTCTGAAGTGTTTACTAATAAATGGATTCACTTTTGGCCAACACTCATTTCAAAAAAATCTTTACCTTCTGATATTTTTTGATAAATTACGTAGAAATTTTTAAATAAATCATCCATATAAATATTGAGTCTATACAAATTCAGATTAATTATTTATAATTTTCTCAAAATGATAAAATGTGACTGACGCGAAAAAAGTTTATGTTCTATGAATGTCTGTCAGTGAGTGACAGTTTTGACATTGACAGTTGACAGTTTCGTTCAGAAATTCTTCGTGATTAGTTTGTAGGTGCGTTGCACAGAACAGTGAGCGCCCTCTGACTAAATAAAAACAAATTTGTGTGATTGTCTGAGTAGAAAACAGTGTGATACTGTTTAAAACAGTATCGTTTATATTATTGTAAATAGAAATAATAAAAAAAAATAATAAAACAAAGACATTAAAGGACTAAACGACAAATAAATGTTTCACTCCTTGGTAGTTGTACACCTTGTACACTTTGACCATATTTAGCGTCAAGCTGCACCTTTATCTTAACGAATTTATGGTTGTTAGTGGCAAATCACTTTAAACCAGCTTTGTTCGTATAGGAATAAACGAGAAAAGCAAAAGCGAACTCGCTTGATAAATGACTAATAAACATGTTTTATGTTCAACGTTTGTCATATGAAGCAATTTACTAATAAATTCTTAAATGTCATTTATTAATGATGTTGAATGCTTAGCTTTTACTTAAATCGTTGTATTTATTAGTGTTATAAAACAAATTATAAATAATATTAACATAAGTTACAACATAATGACTACATTCGTTAATGTCTCGTACTTTTTATAGTACGGTGACATACGAAACATTTTCTATAAAATATTGAAAAGTATTAAAAAATATGCCGATACAGATGTACAGACAGTTATAGAATCTTCAAAAACACCCCACTCAATATTTATGGAAACTAGGCTTCCACCAGTTTTTCGAAAAACTTGGTACAATGATAGATCAAAGTCTTAATGGACGCGAAGCCCCAAATCGCTACCAATCCTTCAAAAACTATCCCTGAAGAGTCCAAGGGTACCAAACAGTTTCTCGAAAAACTTGGTACAATGATAGATCAAAGTCTTAACGGACGCGAAGCCCCGAATCGCTACCAATCCTTCAAAAACTATCCCTGAAGAGTCCAAGTGTACCGAACAGTTTTTCGAAAAACTTGGTACAATGATAGATCAAAGTCTTAATGGACTCGAAACCCCAAATCGCTACCAATCCTTCAAAAACTATCCCTGAAGAGTCCAAGGGTACCAAACAGTTTTTCGAAAAACTTGGTACAATGATAGTTGAAAGTCTTAATGGACGCGAAGCCCCAAATCGCTACCAATCCTTCAAAAACTATCCCTGAAGAGTCCAAGTGTACCGAACAGTTTTTCGAAAAACTTGGTACAATGATAGATCAAAGTCTTAATGGACTCGAAACCCCAAATCGCTACCAATCCTTCAAAAACTATCCCTGAAGAGTCCAAGGGTACCAAACAGTTTTTCGAAAAACTTGGTACAATGATAGTTGAAAGTCTTAACGGACGCGAAGCCCCGAATCGCTACCAATCCTTCAAAAACTATCCCTGAAGAGTCCAAGTGTACCGAACAGTTTTTCGAAAAACTTGGTACAATGATAGATCAAAGTCTTAATGGACTCGAAGCCCCGAATCGCTACCAATCCTTCAAAAACTATCCCTGAAGAGTCCAAGTGTACCGAACAGTTTTTCGAAAAACTTGGTACAATGATAGATCAAAGTCTTAATGGACTCGAAACCCCAAATCGCTACCAATCCTTCAAAAACTATCCCTGAAGAGTCCAAGGGTACCAAACAGTTTTTCGAAAAACTTGGTACAATGATAGTTGAAAGTCTTAATGGACGCGAAGCCCCGAATCGCTACCAATCCTTCAAAAACTATCCCTGAAAAGTCCAAGTGTACCGAACAGTTTTTCGAAAAACTTGGTACAATGATAGATCAAAGTCTTAATGGACTCGAAACCCCAAATCGCTACCAATCCTTCAAAAACTATCCCTGAAGAGTCCAAGGGTACCAAACAGTTTTTCGAAAAACTTGGTACAATGATAGTTGAAAGTCTTAATGGACGCGAAGCCCCAAATCGCTACCAATCCTTCAAAAACTATCCCTGAAGAGTCCAAGTGTACCGAACAGTTTTTCGAAAAACTTGGTACAATGATAGATCAAAGTCTTAATGGACTCGAAGCCCCGAATCGCTACCAATCCTTCAAAAACTATCCCTGAAGAGTCCAAGTGTACCGAACAGTTTTTCGAAAAACTTGGTACAATGATAGATCAAAGTCTTAATGGACTCGAAGCCCCGAATCGCTACCAATCCTTCAAAAACTATCCCTGAAGAGTCCAAGTGTACCGAACAGTTTTTCGAAAAACTTGGTACAATGATAGATCAAAGTCTTAATGGACTCGAAACCCCAAATCGCTACCAATCCTTCAAAAACTATCCCTGAAGAGTCCAAGGGTACCAAACAGTTTTTCGAAAAACTTGGTACAATGATAGATCAAAGTCTTAACGGACGCGAAACCCCGAATCGCTACCAATCCTTCAAAAACTATCCCTGAAGAGTCCAAGTGTACCGAACAGTTTTTCGAAAAACTTGGTACAATGATAGATCAAAGTCTTAATGGACTCGAAACCCCAAATCGCTACCAATCCTTCAAAAACTATCCCTGAAGAGTCCAAGGGTACCAAACAGTTTTTCGAAAAACTTGGTACAATGATAGATCAAAGTCTTAACGGACGCGAAACCCCGAATCGCTACCAATCCTTCAAAAACTATCCCTGAAGAGTCCAAGTGTACCGAACAGTTTTTCGAAAAACTTGGTACAATGATAGATCAAAGTCTTAATGGACTCGAAACCCCAAATCGCTACCAATCCTTCAAAAACTATCCCTGAAGAGTCCAAGGGTACCAAACAGTTTTTCGAAAAACTTGGTACAATGATAGATCAAAGTCTTAACGGACGCGAAACCCCGAATCGCTACCAATCCTTCAAAAACTATCCCTGAAGAGTCCAAGTGTACCGAACAGTTTTTCGAAAAACTTGGTACAATGATAGATCAAAGTCTTAATGGACTCGAAACCCCAAATCGCTACCAATCCTTCAAAAACTATCCCTGAAGAGTCCAAGGGTACCAAACAGTTTTTCGAAAAACTTGGTACAATGATAGATCAAAGTCTTAACGGACGCGAAACCCCGAATCGCTACCAATCCTTCAAAAACTATCCCTGAAGAGTCCAAGGGTACCAAACAGTTTTTCGAAAAACTTGGTACAATGATAGATCAAAGTCTTAATGGACTCGAAACCCCAAATCGCTACCAATCCTTCAAAAACTATCCCTGAAGAGTCCAAGGGTACCAAACAGTTTTTCGAAAAACTTGGTACAATGATAGTTGAAAGTCTTAATGGACGCGAAGCCCCGAATCGCTACCAATCCTTCAAAAACTATCCCTGAAGAGTCCAAGTGTACCGAACAGTTTTTCGAAAAACTTGGTACAATGATAGATCAAAGTCTTAATGGACTCGAAACCCCAAATCGCTACCAATCCTTCAAAAACTATCCCTGAAGAGTCCAAGGGTACCAAACAGTTTTTCGAAAAACTTGGTACAATGATAGATCAAAGTCTTAACGGACGCGAAACCCCGAATCGCTACCAATCCTTCAAAAACTATCCCTGAAGAGTCCAAGGGTACCAAACAGTTTTTCGAAAAACTTGGTACAATGATAGATCAAAGTCTTAATGGACTCGAAACCCCAAATCGCTACCAATCCTTCAAAAACTATCCCTGAAGAGTCCAAGGGTACCAAACAGTTTTTCGAAAAACTTGGTACAATGATAGATCAAAGTCTTAACGGACGCGAAACCCCGAATCGCTACCAATCCTTCAAAAACTATCCCTGAAGAGTCCAAGTGTACCGAACAGTTTTTCGAAAAACTTGGTACAATGATAGATCAAAGTCTTAATGGACTCGAAACCCCAAATCGCTACCAATCCTTCAAAAACTATCCCTGAAGAGTCCAAGGGTACCAAACAGTTTTTCGAAAAACTTGGTACAATGATAGATCAAAGTCTTAACGGACGCGAAACCCCGAATCGCTACCAATCCTTCAAAAACTATCCCTGAAGAGTCCAAGGGTACCAAACAGTTTTTCGAAAAACTTGGTACAATGATAGATCAAAGTCTTAATGGACTCGAAACCCCAAATCGCTACCAATCCTTCAAAAACTATCCCTGAAGAGTCCAAGGGTACCAAACAGTTTTTCGAAAAACTTGGTACAATGATAGTTGAAAGTCTTAATGGACGCGAAGCCCCGAATCGCTACCAATCCTTCAAAAACTATCCCTGAAGAGTCCAAGTGTACCGAACAGTTTTTCGAAAAACTTGGTACAATGATAGATCAAAGTCTTAATGGACTCGAAACCCCAAATCGCTACCAATCCTTCAAAAACTATCCCTGAAGAGTCCAAGGGTACCAAACAGTTTTTCGAAAAACTTGGTACAATGATAGATCAAAGTCTTAACGGACGCGAAACCCCGAATCGCTACCAATCCTTCAAAAACTATCCCTGAAGAGTCCAAGGGTACCAAACAGTTTTTCGAAAAACTTGGTACAATGATAGATCAAAGTCTTAACGGACGCGAAACCCCGAATCGCTACCAATCCTTCAAAAACTATCCCTGAAGAGTCCAAGGGTACCATAAAAGATTTCGAACAGTTTCCCTGGAACTAGGCACAAGTTTGAAGCAACCTAACTGTGTCGTCAATGAACTGCACTTCATGAAAATTCATCACTCCAGGTACCACAATGCTGCTGGTACGACAGCAAAACTTCCAAGAGCTCTTGCGCCAATTTTACATCTAAAGTAATTAATATTCTTTCATCATCAACATCTACCTCTTTATCTCCATCTTCTGCTGCATAAACCATCCACATCTGATGTTAAGTCCTGTAGGAAAATCTGGAATAGACTCTGATTCGTATCAAACCTGGTTTAAGTAGTCTTTGATCAAATTTGATCACTTTGAGGTGAGGAAAATTTGGAAACGCATCTCGATCTATCATTGAGCCAAGTTTTAGATCAATTGACCAAAATCAGCTACCTCCCAGGAGCCCTAGAAGGTGTCCAAGATTTTTGTACCAGGCTTCGGTAAATTTGGCCGAAATTCCTCCTATTAAGGTGCCTTTGGACTCTTCAGGAGTAGTTTTTGGAGAGTTTTGAGGTTTCCTGCTTATTGAGACTATCGACAAGCTTGCTTTGAACTATCATTGTGCCCAAGTTCAGGAACAAGTGGCCAGAACCAATTCCCTTTCTTTCATGCTGGTTTCGCACACTTAAGGGGTAGTTTTGATGGGGATCTCATGAATTTATCAGGCTTCAATCTGCAGGCGTCGAGATTTTTAAGATGGCGATCATTGCAACGAAAGAATCAAGGAAAAACGACCGCGTTTGCCTAAAAAGAAAGTGTTGTTGAATGAACCAGGTCACATACATCGATTCAACTTAACTAAACCAGAATATTTTATATAATAAACCACAAATCTGTCCACTATATACCTTGGAATTGATATCTCAACCGTCTGGAATAGATTTTAAGTACTCTACGAAAGGTTTTGGTGATTTCCTTTGATCTAATTGATTTTCCAAGTTCGGGTTATTTGTATGTGAAACTAGTTTGTTAAAAATTGACAGATATATAAAACTCCGTAGTTTACTTTGTCTAAATTAAAGTGGAAGGGTTGAAACGACATTCGGAAAGGGAGGAAGAGAAAGAGATGGAACGTGACCCGGTAATATTTGATGTCACCAGACTAATGCAGTCATTAAAGTCTTGCGAGATTGAAACAAATGGTCGACATGAAGTTACGAGCATCAAGGGAACTGTCTCTGGCATCCCTTCACACACATCAATATTAATATTTATACGTGCTACAACTCATACTTAATCTGACACATTGATTGTTGTCATAACATTCTTTTTGTTGCGTTTCGTTGTCGAGATTCGTAATAAAAATAATACAGGAGTTGATGAAACGATAATTTCATAGAAAAACAAGTTTTCTTTCTATTATTTTACATTTTTCTTTATGGTTTTTGCTTTAAAAAGTCGTTTCCCGAAAAAATAAAGGAATGTTATCCAAAAAGAACTCAGTACAAGTCCGGTACCCTGTTTAAACCAAACGCCAGGTACATTTTACTCGTCTATTTACGTTTTATAATTTAATATTCAGTTGTAGCAAGTCAAATTTATTAAATTAGGCATATAAGTATATGGTAGATCAAACAAAATCGTCGGTAAGGGTTTTAATAATCTGCAATTGATATTGGGGAACTTTGAGTCTTAGTTAATATAATTGTTTTAACGAATTTAGTTCTTTTCAAGCTCTAGCTGTAGTTGAACATTATTATATGACTCAATTGATATCATATTTGATACCATAGCTTTGTAACTACGAGGGTGGTTCAATTTTTTTAGTTCCTGTCACAGTACACACTTTTGCAGCCCCTCCGGAAGCTTTCGAAAGGATTTTTCATCCGAAAGATTGAACCTCTGCATTGCTTTAGAATCATGGTTAGTCAAGTGCCTTTTTTAATGCACTAATGGCGAAAAATAATGATTATAAGGAAGGTTTTTTGAATGTTTCCTAACTCAATTCGCGGAAACGCGAGCAAACTTCCTAGCGTGCGAATTTCTGCTCGAAATTTCTGTTATGGTAGAAATTTTCTGATAATTTATCAATTCCTCAACCATATCACGTACAGCACTAATGCAAACACTCGAATTTTGTAGAGTAATTCATCCTCGAAGTGCTGATTTGATTCTTCCTAACAGATCAGTCCAACATCCAGTACAGCCACTTTCCGATAAATATCCGAACCAGTTGCTACCCGCAGAGTTTATTGAGTCCTCTTTTCTTGCAGTTGTCCTGGGGTTGTTGAGTATCCACAGATGTAGTAATCCCAAACTAACCCAGTGTCTTCTGGTGTCCATTGAAGCTGCAATACTCCAACGAGACTTCTATCTTAGATTGATCTTTGAATAAATCTTCTTTCCTTCCACTCTTTGGCCAAAAAACTCTTCCTAACAGATCAGTGCAACATCCAGTACAGCCACTTTTCGATAAATATCCGAACCAGTTGCTACCCGCAGAGTTTATTGAGTCCTCTTTTCTTGCAGTTGCCCTGGGGTTGTTGAGTATTCACAGAAGTGGTAATCCCAAACTAACCCAGTGTCTTCTGGTGTCCATTGAAGCTGCAATACTCCAACGAGACTTCTATCTTAGATTGATCTTTGAATAAATCTTCTTTCCTTCCACTCTTTGACCAAAAAACTCTTCCTAACAGATCAGTTTAACATCCAGTACAGCCACTTTTCGATAAATATCCGAACCAGTTGCTACCCGCAGAGTTTATTGAGTCCTCTTTTCTTGCAGTTGTCCTGGGGTTGTTGAGTATTCACAGAAGTGGTAATCCCAAACTAACCCAGTGTCTTCTGGTGTCCATTGAAGCTGCAATACCCCAACGAGACTTCTATCTGAGATTGATCTTTGAATAAATCTTCTTTCCTTCCACTCTTTGGCCAAAAAACTCTTCCTAACAGATCAGTTTAACATCCAGTACAGCCACTTTCCGATAAATATCAGAACCAGTTGCTACCCGCAGAGTTTATTGAGTCCTCTTTTCTTGCAGTTGCCCTGGGGTTGTTGAGTATTCACAGAAGTGGTAATCCCAAACTAACCCAGTGTCTTCTGGTGTCCATTGAAGCTGCAATACTCCAACGAGACTTCTATCTTAGATTGATCTTTGAATAAATCTTCTTTCCTTCCACTCTTTGGCCAAAAAACTCTTCCTAACAGATCAGTGCAACATCCAGTACAGCCACTTTTCGATAAATATCCGAACCAGTTGCTACCCGCAGAGTTTATTGAGTCCTCTTTTCTTGCAGTTGCCCTGGGGTTGTTGAGTATACACAGAAGTGGTAATCCCAAACTAACCCAGTGTCTTCTGGTGTCCATTGAAGCTGCAATACCCCAACGAGACTTCTAATCTTAGATAGATCTTCTTTCCATCCACTTCAGTGCGTTCCAAAACCTATTAAAAGGTAATTTTCTTTTTCTTACTTATTTAGATTGAGTCCCGGATACTTTCCCTTCGTTTTCCACTCAAAGGTTTTCCAACCTAGATCGATGACCTTGAGGTTAAGTATATAAAAGACTTGACGCACCAGTTTCTTGTATAATTGTCACAAATGATCTTAATTGGTAAGTAATTTGATATTTGTGATGAACTTTCGATGGAACAAGTGATTTATAAAGATATAATACGTAATTTTTCATTGACAAAGATCAGCGAATATAAATTTATTGGTTTCATTTCTTACAACATATAAACACCTAATTGCATGCCTTTGTAATATGTAAATATTAATCATGATATTATGGAAATGCCCCCATGATTTATTGATACAATCAAAGTGATTTATTACCGCAAGATTATAAGGTGAAGGTGATTAACACACAAGAGAAATTAGAGTGGATTTGGAACGTCTTTTTTATCATCGGTGCTTATTACGATTTTCGAAATAATATTACTTCAATGGGATCGTTAGTAGTTGAATTGAAGTTCATGAACAAGCCATAATCAAGAGAAAAACGAAAAAAATCATTAAAACTCATGATAGATACGAGGGTGGTTCAAATATGATCGAGACAAAACCTCTGACATATTTTCGACACCTTTCCAGGACCTTTTTGATGCCGGTATCGAGGAATTCCTTGTCTGGATTGTACGGAGGATGTTTTGGTCTTTGGTCCTCGATCATTTTATCTTCAAACTTGAAACATATGCTGTATAGATTATTAACGTTCAAATAGAGCAATTTCTAGGTCGGTCCGGGTACTTTTGGAATCATCCTCGTAGATGCGGATAATTCTCGACGGTTTCGCGGCACACTTTGTATATTTCTTAAATTCGATTCGACTCGGAATGATATATATATACATCTATGGTAACAGCTCAGAGATTTACTTTTTTTATTTTATTCTGTTTCGGGTCATGTTGTTGAATGTCTAATCACGGGCTGTCAGACCAGAAGGGCGGAACCCGTCACGCAGATTGAATTTTCTTTTCATCCTTACATAATGAACTGCCTCGGGGTTTTATGATGACGACCGAGAACACCCCATTGTTTATAGAACGTCCGTTCGGTGCTATTTTTTCTTTTAAACTTTAATAGACATGTTCTAGCGAATTTTACTATTCAAATTTTTGACAGGAGGTTTAAGATCGAGTTAGATTTACTATTAGAGCCGTTTCCCAGTCCACATCTTCTGTTTTTTAACGTCATTTTTCCTTTTTATTTTCATAGTTTCTCAAATTATAATTTTCAAGTGTACATTCGTGGTCAAAAGTCTTCAGTAAAAAATCTGTAGCTTCCAACCTTTTTTCCGATTTAAAATCTATTAATCTATGTTGTTATTGAGTTATTTTCGTGATAAAAAAATATCAAATAAAGCTTCCAATCGTTTTTTCACTGGTACAAGATTTCTAGTCTAAAATTTTCTCTTTAGATCATCCCTTGATAGGATTTAAGTTCGCGCTGGCTAATCCATAGCAGCGACATCCTGTAAATACTTCCGAACGGAATCTGTAGTATGTGTATGGACATAGTTTTGCAGTTTTCGTCATTGGAACTGAATAGAGTACGGCGTATACACCTAAAGTATCTTCTATGATGATCTAAACCATCTAGAAACCTCTACCAAAAGCCACCAGTTTTCTTTTATGTTCAGATCTTCTGTAGATCATCAATACCACACAGGTTTTAGTCTGAGGATAGATCGGAATCGGCAGTTCAATTAAAGTCTGTTCTGGCAAATCGTAGTTTTCTTTTGACTCTCCAATCACTCACAGCTTCAATCCTCGAGTTGGTTTGAGCTCTGGTTGGACTTGGACACCAGAGGACATCACCGTGCTCAGTTTTGTTTCTTGTGATTGCAGTCGGAGTCTTGCAGTGGAAACAATCAGGACTGAAACTTCTAATCAATGGAGAAAAAGTAGATTTGAACGATCAGCTTCCTTAAGATTTAAATTTAATCGCGAATCTTTCTCCAGGTCATCTGGAGATTCGTCCTCTTCTATTTTTACCATCCAGGCACATTCTGCTTTAGTCTGAGGCTGAGATCGGAGCCCCATTGGTCTTCAGATCAATCAATATCTTGTCTGGCAAATCGTAGTTTCCTTCTGACTCTCCAATCACTCACAGCTTCAATCCTCGAGTTGGTTTGAGCTCTGGTTGGACTTGGACACCAGAGGACATCACCGTGCTCAGTTTTGTTTCTTGTGATTGCAGTCGGAGTCTTGCAGTGGAAACAATCAGGACTGAAACTTCTAATCAATGGAGAAAAAGTAGATTTGAACGATCAGCTTCCTTAAAATCTAAATTTAATCGCGAATCTTTCTCCAGGTCATCTGGAGATTCGTCCTCTTCTATTTTTACCCTGCAGGCACATTCTGCTTTAGTCTGAGGAGAGATCGGAGTCCCATTGGTCTTCAGGTCAATCAATATCTTGTCTGGCAAATCGTAGTTTTCTTTTGACTCTCCAATCACTCACAGCTTCAATCCTCGAGTTGGTTTGAGCTCTGGTTGGACTTGGACACCAGAGGACATCTCCGTGCTCAATTTTTTTTCTTGTGGTTGCAGGTGTTTGGTCTCAGTCGATTTTTTTTGCTCACGAATGTGGTAAATTGGTTTTGAGTTTGCGGACAGGACATTTTAGACAGTGGAGGCTCTCCAGTCACTTACAACTTCAATTATAGCGTTTTTCTGAGCTTTTGAGCAGCTTTATCACTTGTTGTGCCCATTTTCAGACAAAATTCTTGATTAAACAATAAAAAATTTCATATCATTTTGAAGATAAACCATCAGCTTTAAGATTTTACTAAAAAAATTGCAAGTCAGTGACTGTGGTCGATTTTTTTGCTTACAAATCTAGTTTTTTATCTGTTTCTATCGATAAATATTTGTTTTAATCCCTTAAAATATTCGATAGAGTCGAAACTACGACTTTTAAGCTCAATTGGTTTTTCTCTTCTTCTAGTTTTGTTTTAAATCGGTACTTAAATGATTAGATATTAAGTTATGGGGACTTCCCATAACAAAAGAAGTGATTTATTAAAGAATTTGAGTTTTTTCACATGATTTTTTCAGTTTATATCATTATACAACCACAAATAAGACTGATACTACTTTATTTGATTGTAAACTACTTTCGTTTTCACCTATTAGAAAGGTTTCAGTTCGTATTGTCACAAATATTGACAGTTGTCAAAATAAGGTTAAGCTACGTGTCATATTAAATAACCTCATTTATTTATGACGTATTGTCAATATAATTTGTAGTTTATTTATTGGTTTTTCTAATAATATTGGCCTAATTGATAGTTAATACGTTAAGACTAAATAAAACTGGTTAAAATTGGTATAATAGTCCGGGAAATTTAGGGCAAAACAATGAATCTGACATCAATTCTATAAGGAATATTATTTTCATATTTAGTATTCTGACATGGCGTTCCTACTCGTAAATATATACGAGATTAGTCCCTGGTTTGACCTAGAGATGGCGATAGTTTCAAGTTTGAAGACGCCACGTTGTAAAATTTTTGTGTTTTCTTTGTTGTGTCGGGTATTTTTGGGACCATCCTCGTATATTTCAACAGAAGATGACTACACTGAGTTTATTTTGTTAAAAAATTTCGCCAAAAAACTACTTCATCAAATTTAATAATTCCTGAGTTCAATTTTGTCGATAATATGCTTTTTTGGTTAAGACTATTTTTGACTATTTTGAAACAAATTCAATAAACAAGATGGTCGATAAAATCGTTATTTTGAATGTATATTGACAGTTGCTGATATAAACTACTTATAACCCCGATATTTTTCGTGATGCTTTCGCTTTATATTATTTATAGTACAGGCAAATTAGCCGATTTTGAGTTGAAATCTTAAATTGAATGGGGGCGGTTTTGAAACGAGAATAACTTCGAAACTATTAGAAATTCGAAAAAAATTGCTATTTAAAAAAATGTAGAATACAAAATTCTCTACAAAAAAGTATCCTGGGTATTTGTTCCTAACCTCAAAATTTTCACCGTAAAATGGGTTCATGTACTCAAAAACACTTTGAGGATTCCGACACCAACCCTCAAGACAAAAAATGTGGAGCACAACATTCTGTACAAAAAAGGTTTCAGTGTTTTTCTAACCTCAAATTTTTCATTATAAAATGGGTTTCAACGCTCAAAAATAATTTGAATCACGAATAACTTGAAAACTACGTAGAACTCGGTAAAAAGTGTCAGAATCAAAACTGTAGAGCACAAAATTCTCTATAAATTAGTTCATTTGACTTTTTTTCCCAACCTCAAAATTTTCATTATAAAATGGGTTTGAACGCTCAAAAATATTTTGAATCGCGAATAACTTGAAAACTACGTAGAATTCCGTAAAAAGTGTCAGAACCAAAACTGTAGAGCACAAAATTTTCTATAAATTAGTTCCTTCGACATTTTTTCCTAACCTCAAAATTTTCATTATAATATGGGATTCAATGCTCAAAAATATTTTGAATCGCGAATAACTTGAAAACTACTT
The DNA here is from genome assembly GCF_026230105.1 of Diorhabda sublineata. Lineage (NCBI taxonomy): Eukaryota > Metazoa > Arthropoda > Insecta > Coleoptera > Chrysomelidae > Diorhabda > Diorhabda sublineata. Next base: position 1,159,826 of record NC_079482.1, read on the forward strand.
GGAATTCGGAAAAAAGTGTCGGAACCAAAACTGTAGAGCCCAAAATTCTCTATAAATTAGTTTCTTTGGCTCATTTTCCTAACCTCAAACTTTTCTTTATAAAATGGGATTCAACGCTCAAAAATATTTTGAATCGCGAATAACTTGAAAACTACGTGGAATTCGGAAAAAAGTGTCGGAACCAAAACTGTAGAGCACAAAATTTTCTATAAATTAGTTCTTTAGACTTTTTTTCCTAACCTCAAAATTTTCATTATAAAATGGGTTTGAACGCTCAAAAATATTTTGAATCGCGAATAACTTGAAAACTACCTAGAATTCGGAAAAAAGTGCGAGAACCAAAACTGTAGAGCACAAAATTTTCTATAAATTAGTTCTTTTGACTTTTTTTCCTAACCTCAAACTTTTCTTTATAAAATGGGATTCAACGCTCAAAAATATTTTGAATCGCGAATAACTTGAAAACTACGTGGAATTCGGAAAAAAGTGTCGGAACCAAAACTGTAGAGCACAAAATTTTCTATAAATTAGTTCTTTTGACTTTTTTTCCTAACCTCAAAATTTTCATTATAAAATGGGTTTGAACACTCAAAAATATTTTGAATCGCGAATAACTTGAAAACTACCTAGAATTCGGAAAAAAGTGCCAGAATCAAAAATGTAGAGCACAAAATTCTCCATAAATTAGTTTCTTTGGCTCATTTTCCTAACCTCAAACTTTTCTTTATAAAATGGGATTCAACGCTCAAAAATATTTTGAATCGCGAATAACTTGAAAACTACTTGGAATTCGGAAAAAAGTGTCGGAACCAAAACTGTAGAGCACAAAATTTTCTATAAATTAGTTCTTTAGACTTTTTTTCCTAACCTCAAAATTTTCATTATAAAATGGGTTTGAACGCTCAAAAATATTTTGAATCGCGAATAACTTGAAAACTACCTAGAATTCGGAAAAAAGTGCCAGAATCAAAAATGTAGAGCACAAAATTCTCCATAAATTAGTTTCTTTGGCTCATTTTCCTAACCTCAAACTTTTCTTTATAAAATGGGATTCAACGCTCAAAAATATTTTGAATCGCGAATAACTTGAAAACTACGTGGAATTCGGATAAAAGTGTCGGAACCAAAACTGTAGAGCACAAAATTTTCTATAAATTAGTTCCTTTGACTTTTTTTCCTAACCTCAAACTTTTCTTTATAAAATGGGATTCAACGCTCAAAAATATTTTGAATCGCGAATAACTTGAAAACTACTTGGAATTCGGAAAAAAGTGTCGGAACCAAAACTGTAGAGCACAAAATTTTCTATAAATTAGTTCTTTAGACTTTTTTTCCTAACCTCAAAATTTTCATTATAAAATGGGTTTGAACGCTCAAAAATATTTTGAATCGCGAATAACTTGAAAACTACCTAGAATTCGGAAAAAAGTGCCAGAATCAAAAATGTAGAGCACAAAATTCTCCATAAATTAGTTTCTTTGGCTCATTTTCCTAACCTCAAACTTTTCTTTATAAAATGGGATTCAACGCTCAAAAATATTTTGAATCGCGAATAACTTGAAAACTACGTGGAATTCGGAAAAAAGTGTCGGAACCAAAACTGTAGAGCACAAAATTTTCTATAAATTAGTTCTTTAGACTTTTTTTCCTAACCTCAAAATTTTCATTATAAAATGGGTTTGAACGCTCAAAAATATTTTGAATCGCGAATAACTTGAAAACTACCTAGAATTCGGAAAAAAGTGCCAGAATCAAAAATGTAGAGCACAAAATTCTCCATAAATTAGTTTCTTTGGCTCATTTTCCTAACCTCAAACTTTTCTTTATAAAATGGGATTCAACGCTCAAAAATATTTTGAATCGCGAATAACTTGAAAACTACGTGGAATTCGGAAAAAACTGTCGGAACCAAAACTGTAGAGCACAAAATTTTCTATAAATTAGTTCCTTTGACTTTTTTTCCTAACCTCAAACTTTTCTTTATAAAATGGGATTCAACGCTCAAAAATATTTTGAATCGCGAATAACTTGAAAACTACTTGGAATTCGGAAAAAAGTGTCGGAACCAAAACTGTAGAGCACAAAATTTTCTATAAATTAGTTCTTTAGACTTTTTTTCCTAACCTCAAAATTTTCATTATAAAATGGGTTTGAACGCTCAAAAATATTTTGAATCGCGAATAACTTGAAAACTACCTAGAATTCGGAAAAAAGTGCCAGAATCAAAAATGTAGAGCACAAAATTCTCCATAAATTAGTTTCTTTGGCTCATTTTCCTAACCTCAAACTTTTCTTTATAAAATGGGATTCAACGCTCAAAAATATTTTGAATCGCGAATAACTTGAAAACTACGTGGAATTCGGAAAAAAGTGTCGGAACCAAAACTGTAGAGCACAAAATTTTCTATAAATTAGTTCCTTTGACTTTTTTTCCTAACCTCAAACTTTTCTTTATAAAATGGGATTCAACGCTCAAAAATATTTTGAATCGCGAATAACTTGAAAACTACGTGGAATTCGGAAAAAAGTGTCGGAACCAAAACTGTAGAGCACAAAATTTTCTATAAATTAGTTCTTTTGACTTTTTTTCCTAACCTCAAAATTTTCATTATAAAATGGGTTTGAACACTCAAAAATATTTTGAATCGCGAATAACTTGAAAACTACCTAGAATTCGGAAAAAAGTGCCAGAATCAAAAATGTAGAGCACAAAATTCTCCATAAATTAGTTTCTTTGGCTCATTTTCCTAACCTCAAACTTTTCTTTATAAAATGGGATTCAACGCTCAAAAATATTTTGAATCGCGATAACTTGAAAACTACGTAGAATTCGGAAAAAAGTGCGAGAACCAAAACTGTAGAGCACAAAATTTTCTATAAATTAGTTCCGTCGACTTTTTTTCCTAACCTCAAAATTTTCATTATAATATGGGATTCAACGCTCAAAAATATTTTGAATCGCGAATAACTTGAAAACTACGTAGAATTCGGAAAAAAGTGCGAGAACCAAAACTGTAGAGCACAAAATTTTCTATAAATTAGTTCCTTTGACTTTTTTTCCTAACCTCAAAATTTTCATTATAATATGGGATTCAACGCTCAAAAATATTTTGAATCGCGAATAACTTGAAAACTACGTAGAATTCGGAAAAAAGTGCGAGAACCAAAACTGTAGAGCACAAAATTCTCTATAAATTAGTTCCTGTAGTTCGTAACCTCAAACCATTTTCGAAAAGTTAGATCAGTTTCCATGTGCTCCTGGAATTCGCGAGCGGATGCTCCGGCTTTCGACGTTAAGGGAGATTTACTCAGAAATAGTGGCTCCAACGAAAAAATTACCAAGGACCTTTTTTGTAGAAAATTTCATGCTCTACATTTTTTATTCCAACAGTTTTTTTCGAATTCCTCTCAGATTTCGAGTAACTAGAGTTGCAAAATTTCGAAAAGAAAATCGGAATCGCCCAATTTAATTTCGGGTTTAATCTTGTTTTACCTGTACTATTATGGGTAGCTGACTGTCGATCTGATATTTTTCCAGTTGCTTTCTAGCGAGAAATATTTTAACGGTGTAATAAACATTGCGAAATGTTCCGTCGTTCATCTACCTTAACTCTTGTTTTGAGTGACAGGCTGCAGCTTATTTACGTTCTTCGAGATCAAAAGGCGACTGCTTTATGTATTTAATTTATGGCTAATTAGAATAGGAAATGAGCCGGTGTGGGATTATGTTTAGCAAGATGCGTATTGGCGACAGAAAAAATAATTAAATTTTGATATAGATACACTGGCTTTCCTAAAATCGCTAATATTTATATCCAGTGGCGTTGGTTTTATTCAATAAGTGTAAAAAGTTAAATATAAAGTTTACGAAAAATGTTTGTTCGACAAAAATGGTTTTTCTTATTCACTTTTGTCGAATAAATGGATTTTCTCAATCTAATTTGCACAAAAATAAACTTTCAAGTTTAATATTGTCACAAAATCAATTTTTTGAGTTTATTTTCTACAAAAATAGTCTTTTTTGAGTTGAATCACATTAAAAATTGTCTTTTACAAATCCATTCGTATGAAAACTTCAATTAATCGTGTTTTGTGCAGTTTAAGTTACAGAACAATGTCTTTTATAAAGTTTTTTTATCAAAAAATGATTCATAAGTGGCTTTCGGTGAGAAAAAATTGGTTTTTCTCAATTTAATTTGATCAATAACCATTTCAAATTAGATTCATGTGGAAAATAAATGTACCGAGTTTAATATTGTGAGAATCTAGCTGTATTGGAGTTAATTTGCCTAAAAAATTTCTGTTTTCACTTTAAATTGATCAACATATTGACTACCCTGAGCTTAATTCGATCGAAAAGACATTTTTCAAACAAAAATAAGATACAGTGTTTAATTTTATAAAATCTAGTTCTTTTAAAAAACATTTGCTTAGAATGGCACTTTAAAATCAAATTTTTTAAAAAAAAAATTGGCTACCCCAAGTTTAACTTGCCTAAAAATCGCTTTTTCCAATTCGAATTCAACCAAAACTTCATGTACAGAGTTTAATTGCGTACAAATCTAATTCCTTTAAATTCAATTTGCCTAAAAGTGGCATTTTTGAGTACAATTTGTGCAAAAAATTGTCTTCCCGAGATAAATTTTCCTGAAAATCATTTTTTCCTATTCAAATTCAACCGAAAATTGAAGCACTGAGTTCAATTACGTACGAATGTAATTTCTTTAAGTTCAATGTGCCTAAAAATGAAATTTTCGAGTCCAATTAGTTCAAAAAATTGTCCTCCCTTACATTAATTTGCCTGAAAATCGTTTTTTATAATTCAAATTCAACCAAAACTTCATGTACAGAGTTCAATTGAGCACAAATGTAATTCCTTTAAATTCAATGTGCCTAAAAATGGTATTTTTGAGTCCAGTTTGTTCAAAAAATTGTCTTCCCCGAGTTTAATTTTCTGAAAATCGTTTTTCCTTTTCAAATTCAACCAAAAATTCATGCTCTGAATTTAATTGCGTGCAAATCTGATTCCTTCAAGTTCTTTGTGCCTAAAAATGGCATTTTTGAGTCCAATTTTTTCAAAAATTGTCTTCCCGAGTTTAATTTGGCTAAAAATCGTTTTTTCCATTCCAAATTCAACCAAAAGTTCATGCACAGAGTTTAATTGCATACAAATCTAATTCCTTTGAGTTTAATGTGCCTAAAAATGAAATTTTCGAGTTCAATTAGTTCAAAAAATTGTCTTCCCTTACTTTAATTTGCCTAAAAATTGTTTTTTCTAATTCAAATTCAACCAAAAGTTCATGCACAGAGTTTTATTGCATACAAATCTAATTCCTTTGAGTTTAATGTGCCTAAAAATGAAATTTTCGAGTTCAATTAGTTCAAAAAATTGTCTTCCCTTACTTTAATTTGCCTAAAAATTGTTTTTTCTAATTCAAATTCAACCAAAACTTCATGTACAGAGTTCAATTGAGTACAAATGTAATACCTTTGAATTCAATGTGCCTAAAAATGGCATTTTTGAGTCCAGTTTGTTCAAAAAATTGTCTTCCCCGAGTTTAATTTTCTGAAAATCGTTTTTCCTTTTCAAATTCAACCAAAAATTCATGCTCTGAATTTAATTGCGTGCAAATCTGATTCCTTCAAGTTCTTTGTGCCTAAAAATGGCATTTTTGAGTCCAATTTGTTCAAAAATTGTCTTCCCGAGTTTAATTTGGCTAAAAATCGTTTTTTCCATTCCAAATTCAACCAAAAGTTCATGCACAGAGTTTAATTGCATACAAATCTAATTCCTTTGAGTTTAATGTGCCTAAAAATGAAATTTTCGAGTTCAATTAGTTCAAAAAATTGTCTTCCCTTACTTTAATTTGCCTAAAAATTGTTTTTTCTAATTCAAATTCAACCAAAAGTTCATGCACAGAGTTTTATTGCATACAAATCTAATTCCTTTGAGTTTAATGTGCCTAAAAATGAAATTTTCGAGTTCAATTAGTTCAAAAAATTGTCTTCCCTTACTTTAATTTGCCTAAAAATTGTTTTTTCTAATTCAAATTCAACCAAAACTTCATGTACAGAGTTCAATTGAGTACAAATGTAATACCTTTGAATTCAATGTGCCTAAAAATGGCATTTTTGAGTCCAGTTTGTTCAAAAATTTGTCTTCCCCGAGTTTAATTTTCTGAAAATCGTTTTTCCTTTTCAAATTCAACCAAAAATTCATGCTCTGAATTTAATTGCGTGCAAATCTGATTCCTTCAAGTTCTTTGTGTCTAAAAATGGCATTTTTGAGTCCAATTTGTTCAAAAATTGTCTTCCCGAGTTTAATTTGGCTAAAAATCGTTTTTTCCATTCCAAATTCAACCAAAAGTTCATGCACAGAGTTTAATTGCATACAAATCTAATTCCTTTGAGTTTAATGTGCCTAAAAATGAAATTTTCGAGTTCAATTAGTTCAAAAAATTGTCTTCCCTTACTTTAATTTGCCTAAAAATTGTTTTTTCTAATTCAAATTCAACCAAAACTTCATGTACAGAGTTCAATTGAGTACAAATGTAATACCTTTGAATTCAATGTGCCTAAAAATGGCATTTTTGAATCCAATTTGTTCAAAAAATTTTCTACCCGGTAGTTAATTTGCCTAAAAATTTTTTTCCAATTCAAATTCAACCAAAAATTCATGCACAGAGTTTAATTGCATACAAATCTAATTCCTTTGAGTTTAATGTGTTTAAAAATGAAATGTTCGAGTCCAATTTGTTCAAAAAATTGTTTTCCCTCACTTTAATGTGCCTAAAAATCGTTTTTTTCCCATTCAAATTCAACCAAAATTGATGCAATGAGTTTAATTACGTAAAAATCTGATTCCTTTGAATTCAATGTGCCTAAAAATGAAATTTTCGAGTCCAATTCGTTCAAAAAATTGTCTTCCCCGACTTTAATTTACCTAAAAATGGTTTTTAATGCACTTATTTCAATTTTGTTCGAATCTAATACCATTTTTTTTATTGAATTTCGTCATAAAATAGCTCCAGTTCAATATTGTCGAAAATAGATAATTCTAGGTTAAATTTTAACAAACAACTCCCTCTAAGTTTAATCACGTGACAAATAAATAACGTTTTTGACTAAGTTTATCAAAAAATTAGCTGTTCCTAGCTATAATTTGCTTAAAAAATGATTTTCCTCAATTCCGATATGAAATTATTTCGTACTCAGTCATGTTAAATACCGTGGACTTCATTAGAGTTATAAAAGACATAACCTTACTTCTTATGCAGTTAATTTATATATTTTCGTGTCTTGGTACCCACATAAACACGATTTTAATGACTTTGAAAACGGTTCTTTCATTTTTTCTTATTGAAGTAATAATTTTTTCATTTAGTTTCCAATAAATGACTCTGAAGTTAGTTGTTTCATTGAGGTTATGTTTGGAAAGTACCCAAAAACTACTGCACGCTTGAAACGCAACGTCCAGTATATAATAGAATCTAATAAAACGAGAAAATTTATGACGGCCACAAAAGGTTTTTGAATTATCATCATTTACAACTGAATTAAACTCATCTTAAATACCATTCTGAGGTGATTATGCCATAAAAATGATTGTATAAATAAAACATTAAATTACAAAGCAATAATTTAAACTTTTACTGCTTTTATAATTTATTAGTGAGGATTCTAAGAACAGGTTTCAGATTATGTAGAAATGCAGTTATAATTTGTTCTATTTGCGCGAGGATTTTCCTTAATTATATCATGATTTATGAAACACAGATAACCCATTTGTTCAAGTGATAATTTTATATAAAAAAGAAGATTTTTTCGTTTATTCCTTGAAGTACGTCACTCCATTGACATTAGGAAACGTCAAATAACATTCGTATATCAGTTATGGAAAGTACTTATGCAAAAATTTTACTCAACTGATCAAGTTTCAAACAATAATTTATTAATTATTTGGATTGGATTGTTTTTCGTTTTGTCTTGGTGATAATAATTATTTAAAAGTTTCTATGTTTGACCATCTCTAGTAATCGCTTCGGCAGATCAAATTTTTCTTGGAAGATCCTTGGAAGGATCATTCGAATTGTAGACAGGACAAATTGGACATGGAAGTCAGAACGCGGAGTCCTGTTTCTATCCTGAAAAACGAATGGAACCACCAAACAGACGACGATTATCAAATTTGAAAATACCAAAATCGATCGTATGGTTTTTATTTGTTGTTATTTACTTGGCGAAAGTGCTGTGTGAATCTGGCTGTAAAACTCGACACCCTCGCAGATTTTATTTCGTTGGATTCGAGTAGGTGGAAAAGAAAATGACATTATGCGTAATATGTAATCGAACAAAGGCGTAGATTTACATCGAGGAAATCGCTTCTTCTTAATGCGATTTAGATTGGAGTCTTAACGTCACGTGACATTCCGTCTTCTCACTTCAATAAATCCATCTCACTTTTTTCCGTTCAATATTTTCAAGGTAACTTTGTTTATTTAATTTAAAACGAAACTATTTGAACGTCAGTTTTTTTCCATGTATCCTGATCTAATTCCTTTAAATTCAATGGCATTTTTCGAGTCCAATTTGTTCAAAAAATTGTCTTCCCCAAGTTAAATTTTCTGAAAATCGTTTTTCCTTTTCAAATTCAACCAAAAATTCATGCTCTGAATTTAATTGCGTGCAAATCTAATTCCTTCAAGTTCTTTGTGCCTAAAAATGGCATTTTTGAGTCCAATTTGTTCAAAAAATTGTCTTCCCCGAGTTTAATTTGCCTAAAACTCATTTTTTCCTATTCAAATTCAACCAAAAATTGATGTACTGAACTTAATTGGATGCGAATTTGATTCCTTTAAGTTTAATGTGCCTAAAAATTAAATTTTTTAATCCAATTTGCTCAAAAAAGCTCTTACCCAAGTTTAATTTGCCTAAAACTCATTTTTTCCTTTTCAAATTCAAGCAATAATTGATGCACTGAATTTAATTGCGTGCAAATCTGATTCCTTTGAATTCAATGTGCCTAAAAATGGCATTTTTAGAGTCCCATTTGTTCAAAAAATTGTCTTCCCCGAGTTTAATTTGCCTAAAACTCATTTTTTCCTATTCAAATTCAACCAAAAATTGATGTACTGAACTTAATTGGATGCGAATTTGATTCCTTTAAGTTTAATGTGCCTAAAAATTAAATTTTTTAATCCAATTTGCTCAAAAAAGCTCTTACCCAAGTTTAATTTGCCTAAAACTCATTTTTTCCTTTTCAAATTCAAGCAATAATTGATGCACTGAATTTAATTGCGTGCAAATCTGATTCCTTTGAATTCAATGTGCCTAAAAATGGCATTTTTGAGTCCAATTTGTTCAAAAAATTGTCTTCCCCGAGTTTAATTTGCCTAAAACTCATTTTTTCCTATTCAAATTCAACCAAAAATTGATGTACTGAACTTAATTGGATGCGAATTTGATTCCTTTAAGTTTAATGTGCCTAAAAATTAAATTTTTTAATCCAATTTGCTCAAAAAAGCTCTTACCCAAGTTTAATTTGCCTAAAACTCATTTTTTCCTTTTCAAATTCAAGCAATAATTGATGCACTGAATTTAATTGCGTGCAAATCTGATTCCTTTGAATTCAATGTGCCTAAAAATGGCATTTTTAGAGTCCCATTTGTTCAAAAAATTGTCTTTCCCGACTTTAATTGGCCCAAAAATCGTTTTTTCCTATTCAAATTCAACCGAAATTGATGCACTGAGTTTAATTACGTAAAAATCTGATTCCTTTGAATTCAATGTGCCTAAAAACGGCATTTTTGAGTCCAATTTGTTAAAAAAATTGTCTTCACCGAGTTTAATTTGCCTAAAAATCGTTTTTCCTTTTCAAATTCATGCACAGAGTTTAATTAGGTGTAAATCTAATTATTTTGAGTTCAATGTGCCTAAAAATGAAATTTTAGAGTCCAATTTGTTCAAAAAATTGTCTTCCCCGAGTTTAATTTGCCTAAAACTCATTTTTTCCTATTCAAATTCAACCAAAAATTGATTTACTGAACTTAATTGGATGCGAATTTGATTCCTTTAAGTTTATGTGCCTAAAAATGAAATTTTTGAGTCCAATTTGTTTAAAAAATTGTCTTCCTCGAGTTTAATTTGCCTAAAAATCGCTTTCTCCAATTAAAATTCAACCAAAATCAATGCACTGAGTTTAATTACGTAAAAATCTAACTTCTTTGAATTTAATGTGCCTAAAAATGAAGTTTTCGAGTCCAATTTGTTTAAAAAATTGACTTCCCTGAGTTTAATTCGCCTAAAAATCGTTTTTTTCCTTCCCAAATTCAATCAAAAATTCATGCACAGAGTTTAATTAGGTATAAATCTAATTATTTTGAGTTCAATGTGCCTAAAAATGAAATATTCGAGTCCAATTTGTTCAAACATTGTCTTCGACAACTTTAATTTGCCTAAAAATGACACTCCAATAAATTCATCACACTTTTTTCCGTCAATAATTTCAAGGCTAAACTTTATTTACTTAAACTTAAAACGAAACTATTTGAAAGTCATATTTTTTTACAACCAGATCACAGCGGGTCGTTTTTGAAGATGAACTTCTGTTGTAAGGTGCAGAAACTCGAATCCTCGCCATTTGCGAACGAATACTAGAAGCCTGATCAATGTAAAAGTTCTGAGAATAAGTAAAAAACACGCAGATGTACTTCATGAAGTAAAAGAAGAAAATTCCATTTAACTACATCATGAGAGGTCCTACAACTCATAATTTAGAGAAAAACTGTCGGAAAAAGATGTGAAAAAATAATTCAACATCACATCATCTGATGTATTTATTACCGTAGATTCCAAAGTTTAAACTGCTACGATGTTAGCTAACCTCCCAAATATCTATAAGGATTAATTCCATACGATCGGACGAGATTTGTCCTGCCAATATCCTTTCGCTGGAAATGATAGAATAATTGATCAAAAAATAATATCATTCTGTATTGAACACGTTTCTTTGATTTTTCTTCCACGCTGTACGTGGAAGTTAGCGCCTTAAATACAATGAACAGAATCGAAAAAATAATTATTAGTCTATAGGTTATAATAGGGAGAGGATGGATATCGCCGCGGGGAAAATAACCATAACATTATCGATCAAGAGCCATCAGTTGCCAGTATCGGCCGTCAAAGAACACTCCAGCGTTGTAAAGAAATAATGATGGCCAATCATCCAATTATCTCCTATCATCAATTGTTGCAGAACCGGTCGAATAAATGGATGTTCAGTCTTCATGACGTATGCCATTTATCATCCGCCGCTGCCGATTTATTTGCGATTATACTCAAAATAATATACGGGGTTTGCGCCATTATTTTATCAATAACTTTACACGGATTAGAGACGGAATTTAATATGGAAAAAACAACCCGAAAGATTTGATTCGACACTGACAACTAGGAAGAGGAAACAACGTGGAAGTTCAGAGTACAGTTCATCTGATTCCGACCATAAATCTCCTTCGAGATCAATACAATCATTCCAACGCTTCTCCAACTTCTCCATGTCGTGCTAGTTGAAGGGATTTGTCTTTTGCCTCAATGTACACTTCAATTTCAGCAATTGCTTCTTCATTTAAACTGAATTTTTTAATCGACAAGCATTTTTTTAAGATCAGCGAATAGCCAGTAGATACTGGGAACGAGATCTGGATTATACGGTGGATGAAAAAACTCAATTCATACAATTTAATCATCGTTGCCATCGACTTGTGTTTCTGTGTATTGTCTTGGTGAAATAGTGGATACCTGAGGTTGTTTTACCTTGATTTTTTTACATCCAAAAGATCCAACAACTCTAAATACTATTCGCTATTGATTTTGAAGATAATCTATGGGCTAACCAAAATACTGAACCTTGACCTTCCCAGCTGACTGTTGCGCCTTTGGACGTGGATCACCAGCTGCAGTTAACTCAGATTAGAATCTTTTTGGTTCTGGAGTGGAGTAATTCATCGATTGTTATAAATCGACGCAAAAAATTTGATTTATTAAGTTTAAACATGGTCAAATACTGCTCTGAATCATCTACATGTTGTTGTTTTTGATCGATTATGAGTAAACTTTGAAACAAACTTTTTTATGATCAAATCTTCATGCATTATTGTAAACACGCTGCCTTTTGATATCTTTAGGGTCTCAGTTATCTCACGCAATCTCAATTTACGATTAGATTTAACCAATTTGTGGATTTTTTTGATATTTTCTGGAGTAACTACTTCAATTGTAAGATCAGAACGTCCACCATTATTGATTTCTCTACTACTACGTTTAAATTCAATAAACCAATAAAAAATGATTCTTTTTGATGAAGCAGGGTCCTAAAAATAGTTTTCAAGCTATTGTTGAGCTTTTACACTATTTTTTTTCATCAGGAACCAATCATAAATTAACACACGAAATGTTTTTGAAAATAAAAAAATAACTTCACTTAAATGACTGTTATTTTTATCTGACTAATCAAAAAGTCATAAAATTTGACACGTGGCTTTCTGAAGGTTGGTACTTCATAAACGTCAAATGGAATTGACAATGGCAGCGCTATCTGTGTGTCATTCACACGAATTATTGAGTGATGTAATAATATTTGATAACAAAAGTAGATTCACTTAAATGACTGTCATTTTTTCCTCACTAATCGAAATGTCATAAAATTTGACACCTAGTCTTTTGAAAGTTGGTACTTCGTAAACGTCAAATGGAATTGACAAATGGCAGCGCCATCTGTGTGTCATTCACACGAATTATTGAGTGATGTAATAATATTTGTTCCGAATTTATTGCCTTTGATACATATGTATTGTCTATTTCGAAAATAAAGTAGATACAGATAATATTTAATCTTATTTTGTCATGGTTATAGATACTTTAAAAGTAAATAGTAACTTTTGAAACTTTTTTCCAATACAACTTTTCGTATTTTTCTAAATAAATTTCAATATCTTTGTATAAACATTTCAATTTTTCAAACAGGGTCTATAAAATATTTATTTATAACCCCATATAATTTTATTACTAGACCGTTCTATGCAAACTTAGTGACGATTAGCCACATTGGGTGTTCCGTGAATGGTTTCACAATGTCTTGTTATTGTGAATAGAAACGATTGATCTTCGCCGACTGAAGCTTTACTTTATGGTCAAAAAAAGTCGTAAATATAATGTTTGTTGACAAAAGACGCAGATATTGACAAATTTTCGGTTCTACTACACAATTTTCTATCACGAAAACGTTAATCATATGAATCAAATCGAAATTTCTGTCAAATCAGTAGAAAAAAATCGTTATGACTAATATTCCAAAGGTCTGAATACGAATTAGTAATTAAAAAAAGAAAAATTTAAATATTTAACAAAACTCTTCTGATAAAAATATTTATATACCGGGTGAATAAGTTACAAAATCCAATATTAATATTGGCTTATTCTATACTCGGAAAAAACTAATCAATTAATGGTTTTCCATGCATTTTCTTTGTAAAATTCCGTTTTTTTTGGAAGGAAAATCTATCTATTGAAGCATTTGCGAAACTATGTGTAATATGGGTTTCAAAATAGGGTCCACCCCAAACTTACCTCGTAAATTTTTTGCTGCACTTCCTTCCAAGGGTTAAAATAAGTTATGTTCATGCGGAGGAAATATTTTTTAAGGGGTAATCTTTTCCATTTTTAACATAATTTTAGTTTGACATCAATTTTATTTCTTATTATGAATTATCAACAATGAAAATCGCGAATAAGCCAACGCAATCAAGGGATCAGTGTGGTTAGCATAATCATCATCATCATTATCATCATCATCATCAAGCCTTTCAATCCTTTGGATTATGAATATCGCTTATAGATGTTCAAAATCCTTTTTTGAGGTGGATTACTCATCAAGAAGCTTTTCAATCCTTTGGATTTTCGCTTTGAGCGCTTTAAAATCCTTTTTTGAGGTGGATTACTCATCGAAAAGCTTTTCAATCCTTTAGATTATCGTTTTTAGCGCTTTGAAATCCTTTTTTGAGGTGGATTACTCATCGAAAAGCTTTTCAATCCTTTAGATTATCGTTTTTAGCGCTTTGAAATCCTTTTTTGAGGTGGATTACTCATCGAAAAGCTTTTCAATCCTTTAGATTATCGTTTTTAGCGCTTTGAAATCCTTTTTTGAGGTGGATTACTCATCGAAAAGCTTTTCAATCCTTTAGATTATCGTTTTTAGCGCTTTGAAATCCTTTTTTGAGGTGGATTACTCATCGAAAAGCTTTTCAATCCTTTAGATTATCGTTTTTAGCGCTTTGAAATCCTTTTTTGAGGTGGATTACTCATCGAAAAGCTTTTCAATCCTTTAGATTATCGTTTTTAGCGCTTTGAAATCCTTTTTTGAGGTGGATTACTCATCGAAAAGCTTTTCAATCCTTTAGATTATCGTTTTTAGCGCTTTAAAATCCTTTTTTGAGGTGGATTACTCATCAACAAACTTTTCAATCCCTTAGATTATCGTTTTTAGCGCTTTAAAATCCTTTTTTGAGGTGGATTACTCATCGAAAAGCTTTTCAATCCTTTAGATTATCGTTTTTAGCGCTTTGAAATCCTTTTTTGAGGTGGATTACTTATCAACAAGCTTTTTAATCCTTTAGATTATCGTTTTTAGCGCTTTGAAATCCTTTTTTGAGGTGGATTACTTATCAACAAGCTTTTTAATCCTTTAGATTATCGTTTTTAGCGCTTTGAAATCCTTTTTTGAGGTGGATTACTTATCAACAAGTTTTTTAATCCTTTAGATTATCGTTTTTAGCGCTTTAAAATCCTTTTTTGAGGTGGATTACTCATCAACAAACTTTTCAATCCTTTAGATTATCGTTTTTAGCGCTTTGAAATCCTTTTTTGAGGTGGATTACTCATCAACAAACTTTTCAATCCTTTAGATTATCGTTTTTAGCGCTTTAAAATCCTTTTTTGAGGTGGATTACTCATCGAAAAGCTTTTCAATCCTTTAGATTATCGTTTTTAGCGCTTTGAAATCCTTTTTTGAGGTGGATTACTCATCGAAAAGCTTTTCAATCCTTTAGATTATCGTTTTTAGCGCTTTGAAATCCTTTTTTGAGGTGGATTACTCATCGAAAAGCTTTTCAATCCTTTAGATTATCGTTTTTAGCGCTTTGAAATCCTTTTTTGAGGTGGATTACTCATCGAAAAGCTTTTCAATCCTTTAGATTATCGTTTTTAGCGCTTTGAAATCCTTTTTTGAGGTGGATTACTTATCAACAAGTTTTTTAATCCTTTAGATTATCGTTTTTAGCGCTTTAAAATCCTTTTTTGAGGTGGATTACTCATCGAAAAGCTTTTCAATCCTTTAGATTATCGTTTTTAGCGCTTTGAAATCCTTTTTTGAGGTGGATTACTCATCGAAAAGCTTTTCAATCCTTTAGATTATCGTTTTTAGCGCTTTGAAATCCTTTTTTGAGGTGGATTACTTATCAACAAGCTTTTTAATCCTTTAGATTATCGTTTTTAGCGCTTTAAAATCCTTTTTTGAGGTGGATTACTCATCAACAAACTTTTCAATCCTTTAGATTATCGTTTTTAGCGCTTTGAAATCCTTTTTTGAGTTGGATTACTTATCAACAAGCTTTTCAATCCTTTAGATTATCGTTTTTAGCGCTTTAAAATCCTTTTTTGAGGTGGATTACACCTCGTTTTCTTCCTAGTTTGTTGTTTGCTTTGCTATTATTTTCTATTCCTTCCGATTCCAGTATTTTGTCCTCCAGTTCTCCATATTAAGTCGTCTTATGTCTTCTTCTATTTCATCTTTATCGGCCTGCGTCTTCTCGTTTGCCACAACGGGGTCCATTGCGTTATTCTTTTGATAATTCCTGTTGGTTTTTGTTGCAAATGATCAGTGTGATTAACATCATCATCATCTTCATCATCTTCATCATCTTCATCATCTTCATCATCATCATCATCATCATGAAGCCTTTCAATCCTTTAGATTATGGCTATCGCTTATAGAGCTTCAAACTCCTTTTTTGACGTGGATTTATTCTAGTTTTCTATTTTTGTTTTCTCTATAGTTTATCGTTTGTCTTGTTATGTCTTCTTCTATTTTGGAAATATCATGGTTACCGTTTCGAAAAAAGCGTTTGAAAGTTCGCGCTTATGATTTATACAAAAAAAATTCATCTCGATATCAATCGGCCATGCCTGGAACATACAGTAGACCTTCCTCTTCTTCTTGGAAGTCACGTAGAGCTGCTACGTTTTCCCTTTTCGCGGTACGGGAATTGTTTACATCACTAGTGCGGTTTTCTAACCGGTCGATCCCAGATCTCGCACGATGTTGAATATCCTTTAGCTTGTGGGTCAATGTTAACTCCCATGGTTTCCAAGGTCTTTAGAGCAGATTTAGAGCTCCCCTTAACGAATCTTCTCTGGATAAATCCCCATAAATTGGTTTTATAACTATAATTAAGCCTAATTCACACACGTGTGATTAAATTAGAAACCCTCGTATTTGTTTTAACCCTCGTATTTGTTTTTTTCCACTTTCCACGTTGTTTAAAGACAAATAACAAACATCAATACTATTAATTTGAAAATACCACACTATTACTTACACTAATTTATCGTGAACTTTACATGAATTCCAGCTTCCTGTATGTCGGGGAATCGTTGAAAATGTGACGGATGCTTGGACGTAATTTGTTTCCCAAAACTGTATATGTCAGTTTTCAAACTCGACACTGTATATTTATCATTGAGGAAACGTATGTTACTACTTTTGAGTCGGTGAGTTCAATCGCGGGGTACCGTTTAAAATAAAATGCCGCCATAAATCTCCGGTATGGTCGAAGTAATCACTCATTCACAGATCAATGCTTGAAACAATTTATTTCATACAAAGGGCATTAATATATGAAAATAGATGATATTTGTGCGATTAATTTCACTAATTTGTTCTTTTTAAAACGACTATTTATTTAAAACTAACTTACTGAAGTACGTAAACTTATTTATATACCACAAATAAAATTCTAAAAAGTTCTAGAACAAAAAGAAACATAACAAATGAATAAATAGACTTTCCTGGTAATTATTTAGAAGAAATACTATAAATAAACCGTCCGCTATAACAAAAAGTTCTCAAAAGATACATCAAAGGCGTTTAAAAATGTTTTAGACGCCGCGCGAATTCGCCGAATTTCGAAATTCCTTTATAGTCGTACAGGGAGGACCTAAAGGCACATTTCGCGAGATTGTTCGTAATAGTATATTAAATTTTTGAATTAACAAATTTTGATGAAATATGGAGGAAAAAATTGGGTGTAGGACTTTTTATAGACGGGTTAATCAAGGCTTAGGACAGATGATTGAAGTTAGCTACTACTAATGGGTTTGAGATGCTAAAATAGAAAACGAAATAAAAGAAATAAAAGTGAGAGCCAATTATATGCAAGAAAAACAATTTTTGAGGAAAAAAATTTGGAAAAACTAGTTTCTAAACCAATAAATACTATTCGTCAGGAAATTAGACTTGGAAAAACTATTTTCTGAATCGATAAGAGCCATTCGTCACGAAAATAAATTTTGCAAATTCTATTTTTCAAAATTTTTTTGTCATAAAAAACTGAAAGACACGATTTGAGAACAAAACTGAAGTTAGAAAAGCCAAACAAACTAAGAAAACTTATTTTTTCACAAAATTGAACTTTTTCAATGAATTTTTGAACAAACTATATCAAGAAAAACAATTTTTGACAAAAAAATTTGGAAAAACTAGTTTCTAAACCAATAAATACTATTTTTCTGGAAAATAGATTTGGAAAAAGCATTTTCTAAATCTATAAAAAATTAGGGATAGTGAAAAGCCTTTTTTGACAAAAAAACTGAGAGACGCCGTTTGTAAACAAAAATAAACTCAGAAAAACCAAATAAACTAAGAAAACTCTTTTTTCCACAAAATTGAACTTTTCCAACGAACTATATCAAGAAAAACAATTTTTTTCATAAAAAAATTTTAGAAAAACCAATTTCTAAACCATTCGTCAGGAAAACAGACTTGGAAAAGCCATTTTTCAAAATTAGGGATAGTGAAAAACCTTTTTTTGACAAAAAAACTGAGAGACGCCGTTTGTAAACAAAAATAAACTCAGAAAAACCAAATAAACTAGTAAAACTCTTTTTTCTTCAAAATTGAACTTTTCCAACGAACTATATCAAGAAAAACAATTTTTTTCATAAAAAAATTTTAGAAAAACCAATTTCTAAACCAATCGTCAGGAAAATAGACTTGGAAAAGCCATTTTTCAAAATTAGGGATAGTGAAAAGCCTTTTTTGACAAAAAAAACTGAGAGACGCCGTTTGTAAACAAAAATAAACTCAGAAAAACCAAATAAACTGAGAAAACTCTTTTTTCCTCAAAATTGAACTTTTCCAACGAACTATATCAAGAAAAACAATTTTTTTGATAAAAAAATTTTAGAAAAACCAATTTATAAACCATTCGTCAGGAAAATAGACTTGGAAAAGCCATTTTTCAAAATTAGGGATAGTGAAAAGCCTTTTTTGACAAAAAAAACTGAGAGACGCCGTTTGTAAACAAAAATAAACTCAGAAAAACCAAATAAACTAAGAAAACTCTTTTTTCCTCAAAATTGAACTTTTCCAACGAACTATATCAAGAAAAACAATTTTTTTGATAAAAAAATTTTAGAAAAACCAATTTCTAAACCATTCGTCAGGAAAATAGACTTGGAAAAGCCATTTTTCAAAATTAGGGATAGTGAAAAGCCTTTTTTGACAAAAAAAACTGAGAGACGCCGTTTGTAAACAAAAATAAACTCAGAAAAACCAAATAAACTGAGAAAACTCTTTTTTCCTCAAAATTGAACTTTTCCAACGAACTATATCAAGAAAAACAATTTTTTTGATAAAAAAATTTTAGAAAAACCAATTTCTAAACCATTCGTCAGGAAAATAGACTTGGAAAAGCCATTTTTCAAAATTAGGGATAGTGAAAAGCCTTTTTTGACAAAAAAAACTGAGAGACGCCGTTTGTAAACAAAAATAAACTCAGAAAAACCAAATAAACTAAGAAAACTCTTTTTTCCACAAAATTGATCTTTTCCAACGAACTATATCAAGAAAAACAATTTTTTTCATAAAAAAATTTTAGAAAAACCAATTTATAAACCATTCGTCAGGAAAATAGACTTGGAAAAGTCATTTTTCAAAATTAGGGATAGTGAAAAGCCTTTTTTGACAAAAAAAACTGAGAGACGCCGTTTGTAAACAAAAATAAACTCAGAAAAACCAAATAAACTAAGAAAACTCTTTTTTCCACAAAATTGATCTTTTCCAACGAACTATATCAAGAAAAACAATTTTTTCGACAAAAAAATTTTAGAAAAACCAGTTTCTAAGCTATTTGTGAGGAAATTAGACCTGGAAAATCCATTTTCTAATACAATAAGAACCATTCGTCAGGAAAATAGACTTGGAAAAGCCATTTTTCAAAAATTACAACAATAAACGATTTTTTTAACCTAAACAGTAGCTATTGGTAAAAAAAGTAAATTCAGAAGGGTCGAGTTTTTTTAAAAACAAACTCCAATCAGCCCAGATAATAATCACAACTTTTTCTTTAACATAAATTGAACATTTTCTTGCTTTTTGAAGAAGTATTCGTAAAAACTAGAATTTCACAATGTTACTAATGGAATAGTATGAAAATAAGGTGTATTGAATATAAATCTTCACTCTCCGAAGATGATTTATTCCTTAAAAATAATAAATAACCTTCATTCTATACATAAAATTGTATTATTACAATTTTTGATCAACAAATAACAATTATTTCAAATATCACTACGACAAAACACCCCTAATGATTTTATAAATCGATTTTTCTCCAAACAAAGTCTTCGTTCACGTCTTTTCTCACCGAACCGTCAATTCCAAGACACTATCTCATATATTTAATCGTCAGGTAACAATTACTATCCCCCCGTATTGACTCGATGATGGAAACGAAGGCAGTTTACGAGTTGGGTGTGAAAGCGGCGTCGTCGGCCGATGATGGATTGCCAGTTAGTGACCTTTCCTTGGCATCTCCAATCTCTTGTCTATGATGGATCACCTGAACACGTCAAATGCCCATTTATCATTTTCTCTTCTCTCATATTTCTCATTCCGCCGTCGTCTGCCTACTCGGATTCACCGTTTCCATCTCTAACAACAGGAATGTGTGTCACTGCAACGCGATAATTAAGCATACGATTCGTTATTTTTCGTTTATTTATTATTTTTAAACAGTTATTGGATAGAAAATGGGAATTGCCGAATCGTTACTGAAAAAGAGATTAACGACAATGTTAAAACTACAAAAGAATCACGTTTACAATATAATAGAGAGACCTCTGGCGAGTAAAGCGAAATAAAATAGAAAATTGAACCAGATAAAGTTCATGGAAAGTGAAGATTTCGATTCGAAGGAAAATCTGATCAATTTAAAAGCGGACATCGAATATTTGGTAGATTTGTTCAAAAACTTCAATAACATCAACATAAAATGACCCAATTTAACAAAACCCAACCCCGTGTAATTTTAGTTTTATTTTGTAAATTGAAATTTATGATGTAACAATTTGATCTGCGCGAATTTTCATAGTTTTCCAACTTGCTATACGTTCAGTATTCGATTTCCCGGCATGGTGATTTCAAAATCAAATATGAAGATATTCTGTAGATGGAAATACCACCAAGGATCATAAATCCTTTTGTTAAAATGGAAAATGTGATATTGCTCGAGGAGCTGCTCGAGGTTAGGACTAATAAGGAGTTGAAGATGACTGGTAGAAATATCCAAAAAATATCGAAAATATCGAAAAATTTCGTTGGCGTTTCCCCTCGTTATATCTTGTAGAAAAAAAGTTTTACTGCGGTTATGAACTTATTAATAAAAAAAAGAAGTAGATTTAATAACACAGTGCAGGGAGATTTGCGATTGTTCGTTACGAAAATCAAGTCAAATATTGATTTAATTTGTTGAATTTGGAAATATTTGACTTTCAGGAAATTACAGTGATTTGGCAATGTTTGATTTTTGGGCCCAATTAAGAAAAACAATTTTTGACATAAAAAATTTTGGAAAAACTGGTTTCTAAACTAATAAATAGCATTCGTCTGGGAATTAAAGTTGAAAAAACCATTTTCTAAATTGATAAGACCGTTCGTTACGAAAATAGATTTGGAAAAGACATTTTTCAAAATTGGGGATAGAGAAACCTTTTTTGTGTAACAAAAAACAGAAAATTTATATAGAAAAACAATTTTTTTTCAAAAATCATTTAAAAAACCCAGTTTCTAAACCAATAAATATCATTCTTCAGGAAATTAAACTTGGAAAACCCATTTTCTAAATCAATAAGAACCGTTCATTACGAAAATAGATTTGAAAAAGCCATTTTTCAAAATTGGGGATAGAGAAAAGTTTTTTTGTCATAAAAAACTGAAAGACACGATTTGAAAACAAAACTAAAGTTAGGAAAGCCAAACAAACTAAGAAAACCAATTTTTTTACACAATTGAACTTTTTCAATGAATTTTTGAACAAATTATTTCAAGAAAAACAATTTTTGACAAAAAAATTGGAAAAACCAGTTTCTAAACCAATAAATACCATTCGTCAGGAAATTAGACTTGGAAAAACCATTTTCTAAATCGATAAGAGCCATTCGTCACGAAAATAAATTTTGGAAATTCTATTTTTCAAAATTGGAAATAGCGAAAAGCCTTTTTTGACAAAAAAAAACTGAAAGACACGATTTGAAAACAAAACTAAAGTTAGGAAAGCCAAACAAACTAAGAAAACCAATTTTTTTACACAATTGAACTTTTTCAATGAATTTTTGAACAAATTATATCAAGAAAAACAATTTTTGACAAAAAAATTGGAAAAACCAGTTTCTAAACCAATAAATACAATTCGTCAGGAAATTAGACTTGGAAAAACCATTTTCTAAATCGATAAGAGCCATTCGTCACGAAAATAAATTTTGGAAATTCTATTTTTCAAAATTGGAATTAGCGAAAAGCCTTTTTTGACAAAAAAAAACTGAAAGACACGATTTGAAAACAAAACTAAAGTTAGGAAAGCCAAACAAACTAAGAAAACCAATTTTTTTACACAATTGAACTTTTTCAATGAATTTTTGAACAAATTATTTCAAGAAAAACAATTTTTGACAAAAAAATTGGAAAAACCAGTTTCTAAACCAATAAATACCATTCGTCAGGAAATTAGACTTGGAAAAACCATTTTCTAAATCGATAAGAGCCATTCGTCACGAAAATAAATTTTGGAAATTCTATTTTTCAAAATTGGAAATAGCGAAAAGCCTTTTTTGACAAAAAAAAACTGAAAGACACGATTTGAAAACAAAACTAAAGTTAGGAAAGCCAAACAAACTAAGAAAACCAATTTTTTTACACAATTGAACTTTTTCAATGAATTTTTGAACAAATTATATCAAGAAAAACAATTTTTGACAAAAAAAATTAAAAAAATTAGTTTCTAAACCAATAAATACCATTCGTCAGGAAATTAGACTTGGAAAAACCATTTTCTAAATCGATAAGAGCCATTCGTCACGAAAATAAATTTTGGAAATTCTATTTTTCAAAATTGGAAATAGCGAAAAGCCTTTTTTGACAAAAAAAAACTGAAAGACACGATTTGAAAACAAAACTAAAGTTAGGAAAGCCAAACAAACTAAGAAAACCAATTTTTTTACACAATTGAACTTTTTCAATGAATTTTTGAACAAATTATTTCAAGAAAAACAATTTTTGACAAAAAAATTAGAAAAACTAGTTTCTAAACCAATAAATACCATTCGTCAGGAAATTAGACTTGGAAAAACCATTTTCTAAATCGATAAGAGCCATTCGTGACGAAAATAAATTTTGGAAATTCTATTTTTCAAAATTGGAAATAGCGAAAAGCCTTTTTTGACAAAAAAAACTGAAAGACACGATTTGAAAACAAAACTAAAGTTAGGAAAGCCAAACAAACTAAGAAAACCAATTTTTTTACACAATTGAACTTTTTCAATGAATTTTTGAACAAATTATTTCAAGAAAAACAATTTTTGACAAAAAAATTGGAAAAACCAGTTTCTAAACCAATAAATACCATTCGTCAGGAAATTAGACTTGGAAAAACCATTTTCTAAATCGATAAGAACCATTCGTCACGAAAATAAATTTTGGAAATTCTATTTTTCAAAATTGGAAATAGCGAAAAGCCTTTTTTGACAAAAAAAACTGAAAGACGCGTTTTGAAAACAAAAACAAAGTCAGAAAAGCCAAATAAACTAAGAAAACTTATTTTTACACAAAATTGAACTTTTTCAACAAATTTCGAACAAATTATATCAAGAAAAACAATTTTTTGACATAAACATTTTAGAAAAACCAGTTGCTAAGCCAATAAATACCGTTCGCCAGAAAATTAGAATTGGAAAAACTATTTTTTATATCGATAAGACTGTTCGTCAGGAAAATAGATTTGAAAAAGCCATTTTTCAAAATATGGGATAGTGAAAAGTCTTTTTTGATAGAAAAAACTGGAAGACGCGATTTGTAAGCAATACTCACGTCAGAAGAGAAAAATAAACTAAGAAAATTCATTTCCTTTTAAAGTTAAACTCTTTCAACGAAGTTTCAACAAATTATATATAGAAAAACAATGTTTTGACAAAAAACTTTCACAAAAACCAGTTTCTAAACCAAAAACTATCATTCTTCGGGAAATTAAACTTGGAAAAACAATTTTCTGAATCGATAAGAGCCATTCGTCACGAAAATAAATTTTGGAAATTCTATTTTTCAAAATTGGAAATAGCGAAAAGCCCTTTTTGACAAAAAAAAACTGAAAGACGCGTTTTGAAAACAAAAACAAAGTCAGAAAAGCCAAATAAAATAAGAAAACCCATTTTTTCACAAAATTGAACTTTTTCAATGAATTTTTGAACAAACTATATCAAGAAAAACAATTTTTTCGACAAAAAAATTTTAGAAAAACCAATTTCTAAGCCATTCTTCAGGAAATTAGACCTGGAAAATCCATTTTCTAATACAATAATAACCATTCATCACGAAAATAGATTTGGAAAAGCCATTTTTGAAATTGGGGATAGTGAAAAGTCTTTTTTACAAAAAAACTAAGAGACGCCGTTTGTAAACAAAAGTAAACTCAGAAGAACCATTGGAAAAGCGACTACTCTCTGAAGGCAGTCCGAAATCACGAAGTTCAGCTGTATCCGTACATTCTGAATTCGTTTTTGAATCTGAATCGAAAATACTGCACCTCATCAACTCCTCCAAGATCTCAATGACTTAAATCTTCCAAAAAGTAAAGACAAGATACTAGTATCGTTGTTAAAATCTGTTAAACAAAACGCCATGAAGAATTTTCTTGTTTCCTCAGTGAGGAAGATGGTTTTGGCCATAACGTGAAAAGTCTATTCGAAAAAATCTGCATTTCATATCATACTTTTTTTATTGACAATTCAACTAAAATCTGTTCTTCTACACAGTGAAAACAAATTTCCATCGATTCCACTAGCAAATTCCGTACAAATTCAATTGAAAATTTGTTTAGTCGATTTTATTATCGAATAATTAACCCCATCAATTCGAAAACTGTTAATTCCTCATTGAAACCCAACCAAAACGCAAGTTTCCATAGATCTAATCTTCACTTTTTTGCGAGATCCAAACAACATTTTGAAAGTGGTCAATGAAACAATTAGTTTAGGAACCAATGGTTTAATAAAATACATTTGTTGATCAAAAAAATCTTATAAATAATGCAAAATGTCGTCCCCGCGTTTTATATTTGTACAGAAATTATTAGGAACAGTTAATATTTACCAAATAATGTCGGAAGTAACTTAACAAATGATATAAATTATGGATGACATTTATTTTACAGTAACTGATACTGAATGTTATCTAAATCTCATTCAACATATTTGTTTTTGAAATATTTATATTAATATGATAATATTAATATTTATTACAATAATAGTTTGGTTTTGGGAACGTTGCTGGGCCCCCTACTGCACCCCCAGCCCCCCTTTTCAAATATTTCATATGTAAATTGAAACTCGACCCAACTAAATTAATTCCACATCATTTTATTTCTTTACAAGTTATGATGTACTTTTTCACCTACAATTCGTTGTATAATCGACGCAATTTTTCTTGTTTTTATTTAAAATTTTGAAACTGGAAAAACTTCTTGACGTGACGAAAATCGATTTTGCTGAAATCGGATGAATATGGACGTTAATTCGATGTTATTTTCCTTCAAATATTCAGTTGTTTAACGTGTTTTAATGGATGAAGAATCGATTCTATTACAGATCTATGATATCCTACAACAATTATAATCGATTTTGGTCAATCTTCTCGATTTTCATCACTGAAGGGCGTTCGTTCGTAACGAAAGTCCGCTAAACAGTCTTCTCTGATGTTGTTTTTTACCAAAATTTGCACGAAACTATTCCATACGTTGTTGTTGAATTAAGTCTTTTTAAAAATCATAAAAAATCGTCCAACGTAAAAATTCATGGGTGATATCCATTTTTTGAACTATCGATAACTGCAGGAACGTCTTATGTTGGTTTAGAATGTCAAACTAGGTCACGTGGTATGAATTCTACTGGAGCTCTACGTCAAATTAATATAAAAACTTTGAAATACACCACATCTGTCAATAGTATGTTGATTGCCACTAAGTTGAATACCCGCTTTAAAAAGCTGAAGAATGTTTGGATTTGGACGCTGCATCAATTTGAGATGACGCTTCAATCAAAAGTGTCCCACGTGACCTCATTTGACATTTGACAATATGAAAATAGCAGTTTATAATCGATTTTATATGACATCTGTCAGATAAAATGAAAGTAACTCTGAAAGAGATCTGGAAATAATCGATTTTATGGAATATCTATGAATCCAATCGTTAAAATCATTTGCGAAACTCTCGATTACTGGAAATGATAGTATGAAGGTTTGTCAAATAGACAGCTGTCATATTAAATGAAAGCAACTCTGAAAGAGATCTGGAAATAATCGATTTTATGGAATATCTATGAATCCAATCGTTAAAATCATTTGCGAAACTCTCGATTACTGGAAATGACAGTATGAAGGTTTGTCAAATAGACAGCTGTCATATTAAATGAAAGCAACTCTGAAAGAGATCTGGAAATAATCGATTTTATGGAATATCTATGAATCCAATCGTTAAAATCATTTGCGAAACTCTCGATTACTGGAAATGACAGTATGAAGGTTTGTCAAATAGACAGCTGTCATATTAAATGAAAGCAACTCTGAAAGAGATCTGGAAATAATCGATTTTATGGAATATCTATGAATCCAATCGTTAAAATCATTTGCGAAACTCTCGATTACTGGAAATGACAGTATGAAGGTTTGTCAAATAGACAGCTGTCATATTAAATGAAAGCAACTCTGAAAGAGATCTGGAAATAATCGATTTTATGGAATATCTATGAATCCAATCGTTAAAATCATTTGCGAAACTCTCGATTACTGGAAATGACAGTATGAAGGTTTGTCAAATAGACAGCTGTCATATTAAATGAAAGCAACTCTGAAAGAGATCTGGAAATAATCCATTTTATGGAATATCTATGAATCCAATCGTTAAAATCATTTGCGAAACTCTCGATTACTGGAAATGATAGTATGAAGGTTTGTCAAATAGACAGCTGTCATATTAAATGAAAGCAACTCTGAAAGAGATCTGGAAATAATCGATTTTATGGAATATCTATGAATCCAATCGTTAAAATCATTTGCGAAACTCTCGATTACTGGAAATGACAGTATGAAGGTTTGTCAAATAGACAGCTGTCATATTAAATGAAAGCAACTCTGAAAGAGATCTGGAAATAATCGATTTTATGGAATATCTATGAATCCAATCGTTAAAATCATTTGCGAAACTCTCGATTACTGGAAATGACAGTATGAAGGTTTGTCAAATAGACAGCTGTCATATTAAATGAAAGCAACACTGAAAGAGATCTGGAAATAATCGATTTTATGGAATATCTATGAATCCAATCGTTAAAATCATTTGCGAAACTCTCGATTACTGGAAATGACAGTATGAAGGTTTGTCAAATAGACAGCTGTCATATTAAATGAAAGCAACTCTGAAAGAGATCTGGAAATAATCGATTTTATGGAATATCTATGAATCCAATCGTTAAAATCATTTGCGAAACTCTCGATTACTGGAAATGACAGTATGAAGGTTTGTCAAATAGACAGCTGTCATATTAAATGAAAGCAACTCTGAAAGAGATCTGGAAATAATCGATTTTATGGAATATCTATGAATCCAATCGTTAAAATCATTTGCGAAACTCTCGATTACTGGAAATGACAGTATGAAGGTTTGTCAAATAGACAGCTGTCATATTAAATGAAAATAATTCTGAAAGAGATCTGGAAATAATCGATTTTATGGAATATCTATGAATCCAATCGTTAAAATCATTTGCGAAACTCTCGATTACTGGAAATGACAGTATGAAGGTTTTTCAAATAGACAGCTGTCATATTAAATGAAAGTAACTCTAAAAGAGATCTGGAAATAATCGATTTTATGGAATATCTATGAATCCAATCGTTAAAATCATTTGCGAAACTCTCGATTACTGGAAATGACAGTATGAAGGTTTGTCAAATAGACAGCTGTATTATTAAATGAAAGCAACACTGAAAGAGATCTGGAAATAATCGATTTTA
Organism: Diorhabda sublineata; assembly: GCF_026230105.1. Lineage (NCBI taxonomy): Eukaryota > Metazoa > Arthropoda > Insecta > Coleoptera > Chrysomelidae > Diorhabda > Diorhabda sublineata. The sequence continues at coordinate 1,187,718 of NC_079482.1, forward strand.
TGGAATATCTATGAATCCAATCGTTAAAATCATTTGCGAAACTCTCGATTACTGGAAATGACAGTATGAAGGTTTGTCAAATAGACAGCTGTCATATTAAATGAAAGCAACACTGAAAGAGATCTGGAAATAATCGATTTTATGGAATATCTATGAATCCAATCGTTAAAATCATTTGCGAAACTCTCGATTACTGGAAATGACAGTATGAAGGTTTGTCAAATAGACAGCTGTCATATTAAATGAAAGCAACTCTGAAAGAGATCTGGAAATAATCGATTTTATGGAATATCTATGAATCCAATCGTTAAAATCATTTGCGAAACTCTCGATTACTGGAAATGACAGTATGAAGGTTTGTCAAATAGACAGCTGTCATATTAAATGAAAGCAACTCTGAAAGAGATCTGGAAATAATCGATTTTATGGAATATCTATGAATCCAATCGTTAAAATCATTTGCGAAACTCTCGATTACTGGAAATGACAGTATGAAGGTTTGTCAAATAGACAGCTGTCATATTAAATGAAAGTAACTCTGAAAGAGATCTGGAAATAATCGATTTTATGGAATATCTATGAATCCAATCGTTAAAATCATTTGCGAAACTCTCGATTACTGGAAATGACAGTATGAAGGTTTGTCAAATAGACAGCTGTCATATTAAATGAAAGCAACACTGAAAGAGATCTGGAAATAATCGACTTTATGGAATATCTATGAATCCAATCGTTAAAATCATTTGCGAAACTCTCGATTACTGGAAATGACAGTATGAAGGTTTGTCAAATAGACAGCTGTCATATTAAATGAAAGCAACACTGAAAGAGATCTGGAAATAATCGATTTTATGGAATATCTATGAATCCAATCGTTAAAATCATTTGCGAAACTCTCGATTACTGGAAATGACAGTATGAAGGTTTGTCAAATAGACAGCTGTCATATTAAATGAAAGCAACTCTGAAAGAGATCTGGAAATAATCGATTTTATGGAATATCTATGAATCCAATCGTTAAAATCATTTGCGAAACTCTCGATTACTGGAAATGACAGTATGAAGGTTTGTCAAATAGACAGCTGTCATATTAAATGAAAGCAACTCTGAAAGAGATCTGGAAATAATCGATTTTATGGAATATCTATGAATCCAATCGTTAAAATCATTTGCGAAACTCTCGATTACTGGAAATGACAGTATGAAGGTTTGTCAAATAGACAGCTGTCATATTAAATGAAAGCAACTCTGAAAGAGATCTGGAAATAATCGATTTTATGGAATATCTATGAATCCAATCGTTAAAATCATTTGCGAAACTCTCGATTACTGGAAATGACAGTATGAAGGTTTGTCAAATAGACAGCTGTCATATTAAATGAAAGTAACTCTGAAAGAGATCTGGAAATAATCGATTTTATGGAATATCTATGAATCCAATCGTTAAAATCATTTGCGAAACTCTCGATTACTGGAAATGACAGTATGAAGGTTTGTCAAATAGACAGCTGTCATATTAAATGAAAGTAACTCTGAAAGAGATCTGGAAATAATCGATTTTATGGAATATCTATGAATCCAATCGTTAAAATCATTTGCGAAACTCTCGATTACTGGAAATGACAGTATGAAGGTTTGTCAAATAGACAGCTGTCATATTAAATGAAAGCAACACTGAAAGAGATCTGGAAATAATCGATTTTATGGAATATCTATGAATCCAATCGTTAAAATCATTTGCGAAACTCTCGATTACTGGAAATGACAGTATGAAGGTTTGTCAAATAGACAGCTGTCATATTAAATGAAAGTAACTCTGAAAGAGATCTGGAAATAATCGATTTCATGGAATATCTATGAATCCAATCGTTAAAATCATTTGCGAAACTCTCGATTACTGGAAATGACAGTATGAAGGTTTGTCAAATAGACAGCTGTCATATTAAATGAAAGTAACTCTGAAAGAGATCTGGAAATAATCGATTTTATGGAATATCTATGAATCCAATCGTTAAAATCATTTGCGAAACTCTCGATTACTGGAAATGACAGTATGAAGGTTTGTCAAATAGACAGCTGTCATATTAAATGAAAGCAACACTGAAAGAGATCTGGAAATAATCGATTTTATGGAATATCTATGAATCCAATCGTTAAAATCATTTGCGAAACTCTCGATTACTGGAAATGACAGTATGAAGGTTTGTCAAATAGACAGCTGTCATATTAAATGAAAGCAACTCTGAAAGAGATCTGGAAATAATCGATTTTATGGAATATCTATGAATCCAATCGTTAAAATCATTTGCGAAACTCTCGATTACTGGAAATGACAGTATGAAGGTTTGTCAAATAGACAGCTGTCATATTAAATGAAAGCAACTCTGAAAGAGATCTGGAAATAATCGATTTTATGGAATATCTATGAATCCAATCGTTAAAATCATTTGCGAAACTCTCGATTACTGGAAATGACAGTATGAAGGTTTGTCAAATAGACAGCTGTCATATTAAATGAAAGTAACTCTGAAAGAGATCTGGAAATAATCGATTTTATGGAATATCTATGAATCCAATCGTTAAAATCATTTGCGAAACTCTCGATTACTGGAAATGACAGTATGAAGGTTTGTCAAATAGACAGCTGTCATATTAAATGAAAGCAACACTGAAAGAGATCTGGAAATAATCGATTTTATGGAATATCTATGAATCCAATCGTTAAAATCATTTGCGAAACTCTCGATTACTGGAAATGACAGTATGAAGGTTTGTCAAATAGACAGCTGTCATATTAAATGAAAGCAACACTGAAAGAGATCTGGAAATAATCGATTTTATGGAATATCTATGAATCCAATCGTTAAAATCATTTGCGAAACTCTCGATTACTGGAAATGACAGTATGAAGGTTTGTCAAATAGACAGCTGTCATATTAAATGAAAGCAACACTGAAAGAGATCTGGAAATAATCGATTTTATGGAATATCTATGAATCCAATCGTTAAAATCATTTGCGAAACTCTCGATTACTGGAAATGACAGTATGAAGGTTTGTCAAATAGACAGCTGTCATATTAAATGAAAGCAACTCTGAAAGAGATCTGGAAATAATCGATTTTATGGAATATCTATGAATCCAATCGTTAAAATCATTTGCGAAACTCTCGATTACTGGAAATGACAGTATGAAGGTTTGTCAAATAGACAGCTGTCATATTAAATGAAAGCAACTCTGAAAGAGATCTGGAAATAATCGATTTTATGGAATATCTATGAATCCAATCGTTAAAATCATTTGCGAAACTCTCGATTACTGGAAATGACAGTATGAAGGTTTGTCAAATAGACAGCTGTCATATTAAATGAAAGTAACTCTGAAAGAGATCTGGAAATAATCGATTTTATGGAATATCTATGAATCCAATCGTTAAAATCATTTGCGAAACTCTCGATTACTGGAAATGACAGTATGAAGGTTTGTCAAATAGACAGCTGTCATATTAAATGAAAGCAACACTGAAAGAGATCTGGAAATAATCGATTTTATGGAATATCTATGAATCCAATCGTTAAAATCATTTGCGAAACTCTCGATTACTGGAAATGACAGTATGAAGGTTTGTCAAATAGACAGCTGTCATATTAAATGAAAGCAACTCTGAAAGAGATCTGGAAATAATCGATTTTATGGAATATCTATGAATCCAATCGTTAAAATCATTTGCGAAACTCTCGATTACTGGAAATGACAGTATGAAGGTTTGTCAAATAGACAGCTGTCATATTAAATGAAAGTAACTCTGAAAGAGATCTGGAAATAATCGATTTTATGGAATATCTATGAATCCAATCGTTAAAATCATTTGCGAAACTCTCGATTACTGGAAATGACAGTATGAAGGTTTGTCAAATAGACAGCTGTCATATTAAATGAAAGTAACTCTGAAAGAGATCTGGAAATAATCGATTTTATGGAATATCTATGAATCCAATCGTTAAAATCATTTGCGAAACTCTCGATTACTGGAAATGACAGTATGAAGGTTTGTCAAATAGACAGCTGTCATATTAAATGAAAGCAACTCTGAAAGAGATCTGGAAATAATCCATTTTATGGAATATCTATGAATCCAATCGTTAAAATCATTTGCGAAACTCTCGATTACTGGAAATGATAGTATGAAGGTTTGTCAAATAGACAGCTGTCATATTAAATGAAAGCAACTCTGAAAGAGATCTGGAAATAATCGATTTTATGGAATATCTATGAATCCAATCGTTAAAATCATTTGCGAAACTCTCGATTACTGGAAATGACAGTATGAAGGTTTGTCAAATAGACAGCTGTCATATTAAATGAAAGTAACTCTGAAAGAGATCTGGAAATAATCGATTTTATGGAATATCTATGAATCCAATCGTTAAAATCATTTGCGAAACTCTCGATTACTGGAAATGACAGTATGAAGGTTTGTCAAATAGACAGCTGTATTATTAAATGAAAGCAACACTGAAAGAGATCTGGAAATAATCGATTTTATGGAATATCTATGAATCCAATCGTTAAAATCATTTGCGAAACTCTCGATTACTGGAAATGACAGTATGAAGGTTTGTCAAATAGACAGCTGTCATATTAAATGAAAGCAACTCTGAAAGAGATCTGGAAATAATCGATTTTATGGAATATCTATGAATCCAATCGTTAAAATCATTTGCGAAACTCTCGATTACTGGAAATGACAGTATGAAGGTTTGTCAAATAGACAGCTGTCATATTAAATGAAAGCAACTCTGAAAGAGATCTGGAAATAATCGATTTTATGGAATATCTATGAATCCAATCGTTAAAATCATTTGCGAAACTCTCGATTACTGGAAATGACAGTATGAAGGTTTGTCAAATAGACAGCTGTCATATTAAATGAAAGCAACTCTGAAAGAGATCTGGAAATAATCGATTTTATGGAATATCTATGAATCCAATCGTTAAAATCATTTGCGAAACTCTCGATTACTGGAAATGATAGTATGAAGGTTTGTCAAATAGACAGCTGTCATATTAAATGAAAGCAACTCTGAAAGAGATCTGGAAATAATCGATTTTATGGAATATCTATGAATCCAATCGTTAAAATCATTTGCGAAACTCTCGATTACTGGAAATGACAGTATGAAGGTTTGTCAAATAGACAGCTGTCATATTAAATGAAAGCAACTCTGAAAGAGATCTGGAAATAATCGATTTTATGGAATATCTATGAATCCAATCGTTAAAATCATTTGCGAAACTCTCGATTACTGGAAATGACAGTATGAAGGTTTGTCAAATAGACAGCTGTATTATTAAATGAAAGCAACACTGAAAGAGATCTGGAAATAATCGATTTTATGGAATATCTATGAATCCAATCGTTAAAATCATTTGCGAAACTCTCGATTACTGGAAATGACAGTATGAAGGTTTGTCAAATAGACAGCTGTCATATTAAATGAAAGTAACTCTGAAAGAGATCTGGAAATAATCGATTTTATGGAATATCTATGAATCCAATCGTTAAAATCATTTGCGAAACTCTCGATTACTGGAAATGACAGTATGAAGGTTTGTCAAATAGACAGCTGTATTATTAAATGAAAGCAACACTGAAAGAGATCTGGAAATAATCGATTTTATGGAATATCTATGAATCCAATCGTTAAAATCATTTGCGAAACTCTCGATTACTGGAAATGACAGTATGAAGGTTTGTCAAATAGACAGCTGTCATATTAAATGAAAGCAACTCTGAAAGAGATCTGGAAATAATCGATTTTATGGAATATCTATGAATCCAATCGTTAAAATCATTTGCGAAACTCTCGATTACTGGAAATGACAGTATGAAGGTTTGTCAAATAGACAGCTGTCATATTAAATGAAAGCAACTCTGAAAGAGATCTGGAAATAATCGATTTTATGGAATATCTATGAATCCAATCGTTAAAATCATTTGCGAAACTCTCGATTACTGGAAATGACAGTATGAAGGTTTGTCAAATAGACAGCTGTCATATTAAATGAAAGCAACTCTGAAAGAGATCTGGAAATAATCGATTTTATGGAATATCTATGAATCCAATCGTTAAAATCATTTGCGAAACTCTCGATTACTGGAAATGATAGTATGAAGGTTTGTCAAATAGACAGCTGTCATATTAAATGAAAGCAACTCTGAAAGAGATCTGGAAATAATCGATTTTATGGAATATCTATGAATCCAATCGTTAAAATCATTTGCGAAACTCTCGATTACTGGAAATGACAGTATGAAGGTTTGTCAAATAGACAGCTGTCATATTAAATGAAAGCAACTTTGAAAGAGATCTGGAAATAATCGATTTTATGGAATATCTATGAATCCAATCGTTAAAATCATTTGCGAAACTCTCGATTACTGGAAATGACAGTATGAAGGTTTGTCAAATAGACAGCTGTCATATTAAATGAAAGCAACTCTGAAAGAGATCTGGAAATAATCGATTTTATGGAATATCTATGAATCCAATCGTTAAAATCATTTGCGAAACTCTCGATTACTGGAAATGATAGTATGAAGGTTTGTCAAATAGACAGCTGTCATATTAAATGAAAGCAACTCTGAAAGAGATCTGGAAATAATCGATTTTATGGAATATCTATGAATCCAATCGTTAAAATCATTTGCGAAACTCTCGATTACTGGAAATGACAGTATGAAGGTTTGTCAAATAGACAGCTGTCATATTAAATGAAAATAATTCTGAAAGAGATCTGGAAATAATCGATTTTATGGAATATCTATGAATCCAATCGTTAAAATCATTTGCGAAACTCTCGATTACTGGAAATGACAGTATGAAGGTTTTTCAAATAGACAGCTGTCATATTAAATGAAAATAATTCTGAAAGAGATCTGGAAATAATCGATTTTATGGAATATCTATGAATCCAATCGTTAAAATCATTTGCGAAACTCTCGATTACTGGAAATGACAGTATGAAGGTTTTTCAAATAGACAGCTGTCATATTAAATGAAAATAATTCTGAAAGAGATCTGGAAATAATCGATTTTATGGAATATCTATGAATCCAATCGTTAAAATCATTTGCGAAACTCTCGATTACTGGAAATGACAGTATGAAGGTTCGTCAAATAGACAGCTGTCATATTAAATGAAAGCAACTCTGAAAGAGATCTGGAAATAATCGATTTTATGGAATATCTATGAATCCAATCGTTAAAATCATTTGCGAAACTCTCGATTACTGGAAATGACAGTATGAAGGTTTGTCAAATAGACAGCTGTCATATTAAATGAAAGCAACTCTGAAAGAGATCTGGAAATAATCGATTTTATGGAATATCTATGAATCCAATCGTTAAAATCATTTGCGAAACTCTCGATTACTGGAAATGACAGTATGAAGGTTTGTCAAATAGACAGCTGTCATATTAAATGAAAGCAACTCTGAAAGAGATCTGGAAATAATCGATTTTATGGAATATCTATGAATCCAATCGTTAAAATCATTTGCGAAACTCTCGATTACTGGAAATGACAGTATGAAGGTTTGTCAAATAGACAGCTGTCATATTAAATGAAAGTAACTCTGAAAGAGATCTGGAAATAATCGATTTTATGGAATATCTATGAATCCAATCGTTAAAATCATTTGCGAAACTCTCGATTACTGGAAATGACAGTATGAAGGTTTGTCAAATAGACAGCTGTCATATTAAATGAAAGTAACTCTGAAAGAGATCTGGAAATAATCGATTTTATGGAATATCTATGAATCCAATCGTTAAAATTATTTGCGAAACTCTCGATTACTGGAAATGACAGTATGAAGGTTTGTCAAATAGACAGCTGTCATATTAAATGAAAGTAACTCTGAAAGAGATCTGGAAATAATCGATTTTATGGAATATCTATGAATCCAATCGTTAAAATTATTTGCGAAACTCTCGATTACTGGAAATGACAGTATGAAGGTTTGTCAAATAGACAGCTGTCATATTAAATGAAAGTAACTCTGAAAGAGATCTGGAAATAATCGATTTTATGGAATATCTATGAATCCAATCGTTAAAATTATTTGCGAAACTCTCGATTACTGGAAATGACAGTATGAAGGTTTGTCAAATAGACAGCTGTCATATTAAATGAAAGTAACTCTGAAAGAGATCTGGAAATAATCGATTTTATGGAATATCTATGAATCCAATCGTTAAAATCATTTGCGAAACTCTCGATTACTGGAAATGACAGTATGAAGGTTTGTCAAATAGACAGCTGTCATATTAAATGAAAGCAACTCTGAAAGAGATCTGGAAAGAATCGATTTTATGGAATATCTATGAATCCAATCGTTAAAATCATTTGCGAAACTCTCGATTACTGGAAATGACAGTATGAAGGTTTGTCAAATAGACAGCTGTCATATTAAATGAAAGCAACTCTGAAAGAGATCTGGAAATAATCGATTTTATGGAATATCTATGAATCCAATCGTTAAAATCATTTGCGAAACTCTCGATTACTGGAAATGACAGTATGAAGGTTTGTCAAATAGACAGCTGTCATATTAAATGAAAGTAACTCTGAAAGAGATCTGGAAAGAATCGATTTTATGGAATATCTATGAATCCAATCGTTAAAATCATTTGCGAAACTCTCGATTACTGGAAATGACAGTATGAAGGTTTGTCAAATAGACAGCTGTCATATTAAATGAAAGCAACTCTGAAAGAGATCTGGAAATAATCGATTTTATGGAATATCTATGAATCCAATCGTTAAAATCATTTGCGAAACTCTCGATTACTGGAAATGACAGTATGAAGGTTTGTCAAATAGACAGCTGTCATATTAAATGAAAGTAACTCTGAAAGAGATCTGGAAAGAATCGATTTTATGGAATATCTATGAATCCAATCGTTAAAATCATTTGCGAAACTCTCGATTACTGGAAATGACAGTATGAAGGTTTGTCAAATAGACAGCTGTCATATTAAATGAAAGCAACTCTGAAAGAGATCTGGAAAGAATCGATTTTATGGAATATCTATGAATCCAATCGTTAAAATCATTTGCGAAACTCTCGATTACTGGAAATGACAGTATGAAGGTTTGTCAAATAGACAGCTGTCATATTAAATGAAAGCAACTCTGAAAGAGATCTGGAAATAATCGATTTTATGGAATATCTATGAATCCAATCGTTAAAATCATTTGCGAAACTCTCGATTACTGGAAATGACAGTATGAAGGTTTGTCAAATAGACAGCTGTCATATTAAATGAAAGTAACTCTGAAAGAGATCTGGAAAGAATCGATTTTATGGAATATCTATGAATCCAATCGTTAAAATCATTTGCGAAACTCTCGATTACTGGAAATGACAGTATGAAGGTTTGTCAAATAGACAGCTGTCATATTAAATGAAAGCAACTCTGAAAGAGATCTGGAAATAATCGATTTTATGGAATATCTATGAATCCAATCGTTAAAATCATTTGCGAAACTCTCGATTACTGGAAATGACAGTATGAAGGTTTGTCAAATAGACAGCTGTCATATTAAATGAAAGCAACTCTGAAAGAGATCTGGAAATAATCGATTTTATGGAATATCTATGAATCCAATCGTTAAAATCATTTGCGAAACTCTCGATTACTGGAAATGATAGTATGAAGGTTTGTCAAATAGACAGCTGTCATATTAAATGAAAGCAACTCTGAAAGAGATCTGGAAATAATCGATTTTATGGAATATCTATGAATCCAATCGTTAAAATCATTTGCGAAACTCTCGATTACTGGAAATGACAGTATGAAGGTTTGTCAAATAGACAGCTGTCATATTAAATGAAAGCAACTCTGAAAGAGATCTGGAAATAATCGATTTTATGGAATATCTATGAATCCAATCGTTAAAATCATTTGCGAAACTCTCGATTACTGGAAATGACAGTATGAAGGTTTGTCAAATAGACAGCTGTATTATTAAATGAAAGTAACTCTGAAAGAGATCTGGAAATAATCGATTTTATGGAATATCTATGAATCCAATCGTTAAAATCATTTGCGAAACTCTCGATTACTGGAAATGACAGTATGAAGGTTTGTCAAATAGACAGCTGTATTATTAAATGAAAGCAACACTGAAAGAGATCTGGAAATAATCGATTTTATGGAATATCTATGAATCCAATCGTTAAAATCATTTGCGAAACTCTCGATTACTGGAAATGACAGTATGAAGGTTTGTCAAATAGACAGCTGTCATATTAAATGAAAGCAACTCTGAAAGAGATCTGGAAATAATCGATTTTATGGAATATCTATGAATCCAATCGTTAAAATCATTTGCGAAACTCTCGATTACTGGAAATGACAGTATGAAGGTTTGTCAAATAGACAGCTGTCATATTAAATGAAAGCAACTCTGAAAGAGATCTGGAAATAATCGATTTTATGGAATATCTATGAATCCAATCGTTAAAATCATTTGCGAAACTCTCGATTACTGGAAATGACAGTATGAAGGTTTGTCAAATAGACAGCTGTCATATTAAATGAAAGCAACTCTGAAAGAGATCTGGAAATAATCGATTTTATGGAATATCTATGAATCCAATCGTTAAAATCATTTGCGAAACTCTCGATTACTGGAAATGATAGTATGAAGGTTTGTCAAATAGACAGCTGTCATATTAAATGAAAGCAACTCTGAAAGAGATCTGGAAATAATCGATTTTATGGAATATCTATGAATCCAATCGTTAAAATCATTTGCGAAACTCTCGATTACTGGAAATGACAGTATGAAGGTTTGTCAAATAGACAGCTGTCATATTAAATGAAAGCAACTTTGAAAGAGATCTGGAAATAATCGATTTTATGGAATATCTATGAATCCAATCGTTAAAATCATTTGCGAAACTCTCGATTACTGGAAATGACAGTATGAAGGTTTGTCAAATAGACAGCTGTCATATTAAATGAAAGCAACTCTGAAAGAGATCTGGAAATAATCGATTTTATGGAATATCTATGAATCCAATCGTTAAAATCATTTGCGAAACTCTCGATTACTGGAAATGATAGTATGAAGGTTTGTCAAATAGACAGCTGTCATATTAAATGAAAGCAACTCTGAAAGAGATCTGGAAATAATCGATTTTATGGAATATCTATGAATCCAATCGTTAAAATCATTTGCGAAACTCTCGATTACTGGAAATGACAGTATGAAGGTTTGTCAAATAGACAGCTGTCATATTAAATGAAAATAATTCTGAAAGAGATCTGGAAATAATCGATTTTATGGAATATCTATGAATCCAATCGTTAAAATCATTTGCGAAACTCTCGATTACTGGAAATGACAGTATGAAGGTTTTTCAAATAGACAGCTGTCATATTAAATGAAAATAATTCTGAAAGAGATCTGGAAATAATCGATTTTATGGAATATCTATGAATCCAATCGTTAAAATCATTTGCGAAACTCTCGATTACTGGAAATGACAGTATGAAGGTTTTTCAAATAGACAGCTGTCATATTAAATGAAAATAATTCTGAAAGAGATCTGGAAATAATCGATTTTATGGAATATCTATGAATCCAATCGTTAAAATCATTTGCGAAACTCTCGATTACTGGAAATGACAGTATGAAGGTTCGTCAAATAGACAGCTGTCATATTAAATGAAAGCAACTCTGAAAGAGATCTGGAAATAATCGATTTTATGGAATATCTATGAATCCAATCGTTAAAATCATTTGCGAAACTCTCGATTACTGGAAATGACAGTATGAAGGTTTGTCAAATAGACAGCTGTCATATTAAATGAAAGCAACTCTGAAAGAGATCTGGAAATAATCGATTTTATGGAATATCTATGAATCCAATCGTTAAAATCATTTGCGAAACTCTCGATTACTGGAAATGACAGTATGAAGGTTTGTCAAATAGACAGCTGTCATATTAAATGAAAGCAACTCTGAAAGAGATCTGGAAATAATCGATTTTATGGAATATCTATGAATCCAATCGTTAAAATCATTTGCGAAACTCTCGATTACTGGAAATGACAGTATGAAGGTTTGTCAAATAGACAGCTGTCATATTAAATGAAAGTAACTCTGAAAGAGATCTGGAAAGAATCGATTTTATGGAATATCTATGAATCCAATCGTTAAAATCATTTGCGAAACTCTCGATTACTGGAAATGACAGTATGAAGGTTTGTCAAATAGACAGCTGTCATATTAAATGAAAGCAACTCTGAAAGAGATCTGGAAAGAATCGATTTTATGGAATATCTATGAATCCAATCGTTAAAATCATTTGCGAAACTCTCGATTACTGGAAATGACAGTATGAAGGTTTGTCAAATAGACAGCTGTCATATTAAATGAAAGCAACTCTGAAAGAGATCTGGAAATAATCGATTTTATGGAATATCTATGAATCCAATCGTTAAAATCATTTGCGAAACTCTCGATTACTGGAAATGACAGTATGAAGGTTTGTCAAATAGACAGCTGTCATATTAAATGAAAGTAACTCTGAAAGAGATCTGGAAAGAATCGATTTTATGGAATATCTATGAATCCAATCGTTAAAATCATTTGCGAAACTCTCGATTACTGGAAATGACAGTATGAAGGTTTGTCAAATAGACAGCTGTCATATTAAATGAAAGCAACTCTGAAAGAGATCTGGAAATAATCGATTTTATGGAATATCTATGAATCCAATCGTTAAAATCATTTGCGAAACTCTCGATTACTGGAAATGACAGTATGAAGGTTTGTCAAATAGACAGCTGTCATATTAAATGAAAGTAACTCTGAAAGAGATCTGGAAATAATCGATTTTATGGAATATCTATGAATCCAATCGTTAAAATCATTTGCGAAACTCTCGATTACTGGAAATGACAGTATGAAGGTTTGTCAAATAGACAGCTGTCATATTAAATGAAAGCAACTCTGAAAGAGATCTGGAAATAATCGATTTTATGGAATATCTATGAATCCAATCGTTAAAATCATTTGCGAAACTCTCGATTACTGGAAATGACAGTATGAAGGTTTGTCAAATAGACAGCTGTCATATTAAATGAAAGTAACTCTGAAAGAGATCTGGAAATAATCGATTTTATGGAATATCTATGAATCCAATCGTTAAAATCATTTGCGAAACTCTCGATTACTGGAAATGACAGTATGAAGGTTTGTCAAATAGACAGCTGTCATATTAAATGAAAGTAACTCTGAAAGAGATCTGGAAAGAATCGATTTTATGGAATATCTATGAATCCAATCGTTAAAATCATTTGCGAAACTCTCGATTACTGGAAATGACAGTATGAAGGTTTGTCAAATAGACAGCTGTCATATTAAATGAAAGCAACTCTGAAAGAGATCTGGAAATAATCCATTTTATGGAATATCTATGAATCCAATCGTTAAAATCATTTGCGAAACTCTCGATTACTGGAAATGACAGTATGAAGGTTTGTCAAATAGACAGCTGTCATATTAAATGAAAGTAACTCTAAAAGAGATCTGGAAATAATCGATTTTATGATATATGTATGAATCCAATCGTTAAAATCATTTGTAAAATAGTAGATAGTTGAAAATGACAATGTCAAGATTTTTGAAATTTTTGAATTGAGGAAAAGAAAATTTTTGTTAGGTTAGGTACCATAAAACCAACAAACATGGTGCTCAATCTTTAATACAAACATTTTCCGTAGACTAACAAGCAAAGGCAAGAGAGAGGCATTCACTTGTTTTAACACGCGTTACTTCTGAGAATTTTGAATCGTTTCATTTGGAATGGCGTGGCGTGGCGTGTGGTGGTTTGAGTGTGTACGCAGGCAATTGGAGTTTCTTTCGTTTTTCTTAAGGTTCTAGAAATCATATGTATGTCGAATATAGTTTTAAATATTCTTTGTAAATGATGTTTTGAAACTTAAAAGACAACCCTCGTATTATTTTGCATATACTTTTCATATAAATAAAGATAAATGTTCGAACCTCATATCCACTTATTTAATTTATTGCGTCAAAGTAATTAAAATTGATTTATAGATATTTCTGTTCATAATTATTATTTCACAAATAAATTCACGACTTGATATTATTAATTAGTATTAATTAAAGAAATGTTGACAGATTGTTTGTAATTATTATATTAAGAAATACTTTATAGTTTATGTGGAATTTCTAGTTGCAGAATAACCTTCGATCTTTAGAAAAAAAAACCTTTCATTTTATAATACATATATATTAAGTTTACTACATCATTTTAATAACAAATATCTATCAAATTGTTTCTATTTTCAGTGTTAATGTTTATACTGTTGTCTTATCTCCAATAAATTAGAATTTACAAATTAATTATTACTAATTTGAATAAAATAATCGCTACGAAATATGATACTAAAAAATTTTCAAAAACCACAATGAAAAACCATAGAATTAGAAATGGAAATGTATAGAAAGAGACAGAAACTTCATTGTCATGGCAAACCAATCATAATATAGTAGAGAAAGATAAACAATAGGTACAAATGTTCTTTCTTCCTCTAAAAGCAGTTCAGGTCTACTTGAACAACTTTACACCATCTTTATTATAACCTCTATTGGGAAAATCGAATTAAAAACCAATCAGTGACAGATCAATGTAAAAGTGTCATTTCATGTTGGTTTAGAACGTCAAATTAGTTCACGTGATATAAATTTTATTGGAGCTCTATGTCAAATTAATATAAAAACGTTTCAATTGACAGCGTTGACAATATGAAATTAAAATTTTATAATCGATTTTATTTGACAGCTGTCAGATAAAATGGAAATAACAGTTTACATAATTTTAAAGTCATCGATTTTAAAGCTAATATATAAATCCAATTGATGACACGATTTGGAAACTACTCAAAAGCTGAAGGAGGCAATATCAATATTTTAGAATTGATCGCTGTCAAATAAAATAATAATTCTTAAAGAGATCTAAAAACAATCATTTGTGAACCACTCGATTTCTGGAAATGACAATGTCAAGGGTTTTGAAATTGACAGATGACACAAAATATGTAAATAGCTGTTTAGGGGATTCAATAATAATCGATTCTATGAATTGTGTTGAACCGAATTATTGAAATGATTTCGAAACTGCTCGATTACTGAAAATGAGATTTTCTGGATTTTTGAAATTGAGAATTGCAAAAATAATAGTTTCTAGCATTTTAAAATAATCGATTTTATAAAAAATATATAGATTCAATTTTCAAAACAACTTGTACACTAATCAATGGCTTAAAGTAATAGTACCAAGGTTTTTAAAATTGACAACAGCTATCGAATAATATGACAGTAGCTGGAAAAAGCTGTTTCATAGGTGCAAATGGTAGTTGTTAGACAGTTGTCAAAAAAATGTAAGAATTCAGTTGGTAGAAGAATTTTCAAACAATTCTATGGTCGAAAATAACTGTTTGCAAAATTGACACCTGTCAGATAAAATAATCGATTTTATAGCATATCTTTGAATTCAGTTTGTAGAAGGATTTTCAAACAATTCCATGGTCGAAAATAACTTTGCAAAATTGACACCTGTCAGATAAAATAATCGATTTTATAGCATATCTTTGAATTCAGTTTGTAGAAGGATTTTCAAACAATTCCATGGTCGAAAATAACTTTGCAAAATTGACACCTGTCAGATAAAATAATCGATTTTATAGCATATCTTTGAATTCAGTTTGTAGAAGGATTTTCAAACTATTCCATGGTCGAAAATAACTTTGCAAAATTGACACCTGTCAGATAAAATAATCGATTTTATAGCATATCTTTGCATTCAGTTTGTAGAAGGATTTTCAAACAATTCCATGGTCGAAAATAACTTTGCAAAATTGACACCTGTCAGATAAAATAATCGATTTTATAGTATAAATCTAAGGATCCAATTAATAAAACAAATTTGTGATGATTTTAAAACTATTTTAGTATCAAGGTTTTAAATTTTGACAGCTGTCACCGTATGAGAACTAATAAATGTAATATCATATCTATGAATTCAATTGATAAAACGCTTCGTAAACTATTCTATGATTCAAAATGTCAAAATGAATTCTATTTGATATTATTTATCGCAATCTCTGTTGAACGCCATACGTATTGTATTTGCCTATCCTGTCAGTAGAAAAGGATAGAGTATATAAAACGCGTTGGGATGAATTTTTGATCAAATAATACAAGACAAAATGGCTACGATAACAAATGGAAGATAAAATATGAGAAGAAGCTGGAAATCACTGGATTTGATATACCGCGAACAATATTGGTTAAAAAAACAAATAAATAAAACACAAATTACATTTATAAACGTTTTATTAAAGCATCATATGAACTCAACATTTTTTTAAGTAACTTGAATATCCGAAATCGGAAAAAAATCTCAAATGTCTATGAAAAGACGTTTTTTTTTTCAGATTGCACTTCATTCACCTCCGAATCGCAACAAACTATATACAAATTATCACAGTCTTGAGTTACGGACAAAACCCCAGTAATAAATATATACAGGACGTCCAAAACGCATTGCTAAACTAAATGGAACAACCCGTAACAAAAATATATAAAAATAAAGGACGTTCTGTATATACGCACTGTCGACGACTTAATTATCACTATTGGAGTACAGCGGCCGCCCCCATTCTCTGTCCGTACATTGAATACGCGGAATAATAACTCCCCAAGGCAGTGGGATTGAACGCACTATACGGAGAAGCAGCCAACGAGGAAGGCAGAGTCGGAGGTTTACCATACGGATGGTACCTACCCGCCGACAAAGGACTCAAAGGAGGATTCGGATACCCGGACCTATGAAGGGACGCCGAAAACAGCGAATGGTGATTGAGCAAAGACGACGTAGCCGAAGCAGCCGGATCCGATCCGCCGCTGGTGTGCGTCCGGAGATGTTGCAACAGCTCGTCGGAAGTAACGAATCTTTTGCCGCAGTAAGTATCCCCGGCTATCCAGTTACACACGTAAGGTCGCCCCAACTGCGGCGGATAACCCAGGGAAGACTGCGGCACCGGCCCGGGGGACACCAAAGACATAGCCATGGCTAAATTGTACTTTTGATGATCGCATTGCGTGCAACCCGACGGACAAGGACCGTTTATCAACATTTGTTGGTTTTGCAAGCTGAATTGGCAGCCGGTGCAGTAGGGATCTTTGCAGACGGGCACCAGGGCTTCTCCGCCGGAGGGTGTTTTGACGCGAGCGTAACTCAAATAAGGGTTGGGTGATGCACTCGGGTGGTAACCGGCGGCGAACATAGCGGCGTGTTGAGCACTGAACGGACCGCCGGGAAACGGGGGTCTGAACGCCGGATTAGTCGGTTCCAGACCAGGAGGACAACACAACGAACTTAAATGATTGTTCAAACTCGAAGGTAAAGCACTAGTTTTATACGCGGCAAGATGGGTTTCCTTTGAATGTCCTTGTAATATTTCCAAACCGGATCTGATAATCGGACTCGCACCCCTGGGGGTCGAACTTTTTCGTTCCGGCGACGATTTTCCCCCGTCGGTATTCGGGGTATGAGGGGAAATCCTCGAGGGGGAAACCGTTTTTCTACCCGCACTTTGTTCGGATTTTTTATCGTCTTGTACACTACTATGAGAACTCGGGCGGATTTCGTCGGTTTTTTTTGACACCACGTTAGTTTCGTACGGTTTGAACGCTAGTTTTTGTTCATTCGGTGTTATACGCGGAGATTTTTCTTTAGCGGAACTCGGGGACGTACGGGCGCTTTCACTGCTTTTCTTTCCTTTATCCAAAGGCGATATGAGGTTTTTCGTCGAAGGAGAATCCGCTCCGATCTGGCTGCAAGTTTGCGCTAACAAAGCCAGTGGACTCTTCTTGGCGTCAAGCTGAAACAAAAAAAAATATTATAGGAAATACGAAAACTGCAATAAAAATAAACTTACAAACATAAAATTTCATAGATTTCATCGAAATTAATGGAATATATAGAATTCTGACAACATCGCTTTTATTTATAATCGATTTTATAAAAAATATAGAATCGATCGATAAAACGTTTTGTAAAATATTCTATTGATCAAAATGACAGTTTCAAGGTTCTTAAAATTGACATTGACAGTTTGCATGATTTTAAAATCATCGATTTTATTGCAAATATATAAATCCAATTGATGATACGATTTGTAAAGTGCAAAATGGATGAAGGAGGCAGTATCAAGATTTTAAAATTGATAACTATCGGATGAAATAATAATAATTCTTAAAGAGATCTAAAAACAATCGATTTTATAGAATATCTATAAACTCAATTAATAAATTCATTTGTAAACCATTCGATTGCTGAAAATGACAGTTTTGAGGTTTTTATAATTGACAGCTGTCAGATTAAATAAAAATAACCCTTGAAGATATATAAAAATAATCGTTTTTATTCCTTAAAGTAACGGTAAATTAGTTTTTTTCTAATTTCAGACGTTTCTCATTATAATTCTAATAAGAATTTCATTCGTTTATTATAAAAATACGAATTTATTCCCCTAGAAATAACTTATTCCAAAATTTTAGAAGATTAGAAGAATTTTAGAAGCACTAAATTTCAAAATGTCCTAAGTATATAAAAAAAATTGATGAAAATATTAAAAAAACACGTTATTCTGATCCTCTTTATAAACTTGAGACGATACTAATAGAAAAAAAAAAGATTTATTTCGAAATAACAAACGAAAAAACGTCCTAATAAACTTGGATGCCATCCGACGGGTAACGTGAAGACATCTTTCTCCCGTGTACATTAAATACATGTAATTCATAATAAAACCGTAATAAAAAAGTTATAAATAAGAAATAAGAAGTAGAAAGACACATTGAAATAAAAAAGAAAACAGTTAATACTTAAAAAAATGAGATAAACAAACTAATTTATATCCGATACTCGGATGCTGCTTTTTCACATTTATTTTAATACAGAAACACTATTTACGTTATCAAATATACTAATAATACATTTGTGAAAATATTTATTAAAATTATATAGAAAAACTTACCGTTGTAGGTAAAGGTGAAAGGTAATCTAATTGTAAATACTGATTGCCCGTTGAGGACAACATATTCCCACCTTCCAACACAACCATTTGCAACGAATTTATCACTATAATCGATAATTTCAAATATTAATAATAAAAAAAATCACTATTTTAAAAAACTATGTATAACTAACGGAGATATAACTTTCGAACGTTGTACAACGACTCAATTGGAAGTGAATGCAGGTTGGAAACAGAGGCTGCTGTGTCAGACGGTGGTGGTAACGCATGCGTGATACGTTTCCTTTCGTCTTTTTGTTTGTGGGAACTTTGTAGGCCATGAATTGAGTGTTGAAAAAAAAATTATGTCTACTTTTATACACATTTTAATTTATTTATATTATATATGAAAATAATATATTTTTTTGAATCTGATATGCTTGTTTCATATATCTACTACAAGTACAAATTTCGTTGTTGTCTAAAACGACCTAAATTTTGTTTTGACTTAGAAATTCAAGAATTTTAATTGATTCAGATAAATTACCCAAATATTTTTTTATAAACGTCTATTTTATCATTCAAATACCAAAATGTGGGCACGAGTACGATTTCCAGCGTGGTTATGCTATATTCTAAAATCGATTCAAAATAAATCGATAATAGGAAATCAAATTTTTCGCTATCTCGCTTCGTTTTCGAGATATCGATATTTGAAGTTAAAAAACCGAAGCTAACTTAACCTAACATATCCTAACCTAACTTAACCCCACTTTTGAAAGCATTCAAAGCGTATTTTTTACGATTAAATGTTCAAATTATTGCTAAATATTCTTCTTATTTTATACACAACACACAATTCTTTCTGTATTTACCGTATGTTATGGAATATTTATCATATTATGTTGAAAGTCTTATATATAACTCAGCAATTCGTTCATTGGAATAGAAAGATACATTATGTAAAAATTTAATAAAAAACCTTTTGTTTATTAAGTTACAAGATTCATGTCGATTTTAAAGCGATAAAATCTTTATTTTAGACAAAGTATTATTAAACGCCATCTGTTCTTTAAATCGAATATGGAACTAAAGTTTGGTTGTGATTTCAAGTATCGATATTTCGAAAACGAA
Source organism: Diorhabda sublineata (assembly GCF_026230105.1). NCBI lineage: Eukaryota > Metazoa > Arthropoda > Insecta > Coleoptera > Chrysomelidae > Diorhabda > Diorhabda sublineata. Next base: position 1,207,984 of record NC_079482.1, read on the forward strand.
GCGAGATATCGAAAACTTCTATTCTTCTTTTTCGTTTTATTCTAACCTAATAAAGCTAAATTGTCGGATTGCAGCGCCACGGAAATCGTTCTCTCGTCAAAATGCTTAAACCTAACCCAACTTTTGGAAATAAGTTTCGATATAATTATCTCGAAAACGAGACACGATATCCAGTGAAAAAAATAGGAATTGTAATGATTTTTGATCCAAAAAAGTCGAATTTTGGGTTAGCCAAGTAAAATTCATTCAGGAAAGTTGTTAATTTCTCGCGTTTATTTGAAAAAAATCAAAATTACACAGTATTTTCGCAAAATAGTCACAGTTTTCCTCAATTTTCAAACTTTCTCTGAATATTTTCGCCTAGCTAACCCAAAATTCGACTTTATAGAGACGATTTTCCGATTTTTGACTCGTATTATTTGTGCAAACGAGATGTAGTTACATAACCTTCAAATTAAGGTATAAGTTAATCGCGTTTGTCAATACAAACAATACTTCGAACTTTTTTAGAGCGGTACATTTTTAAATTGTCAATTTATTAATAAAAGTGACCTAAATAATTGTTTATATTTATATATAACCGAGTTGCTGGCCTATTTTCGTGTCTTTAGCCGTGAAGCCGTGGCGTAAAGCGCTAACTCCACGCCACGTTTCTCTACTGTCGGCTCCTACCACCCATGAAGCTGGTGACGATGACAGACCCTCTGGACACTTTGAAGTTTACCGACATTTCTGTACCCAAGAAGTCTTCAACTAATCAGTAGCATACAAAATATGAAATAGAATAACAAATACCGATGGAACAACACGCCGATGGAGAGATAAAGAAAGCGGCAAGGAATTATTACAACGGTCGATCATAAAATTGGTCTACGTTATTGCTGGCCTTTTATTTATTTTATTTTATAGATAGATATGTCTGTTATTCCTGTCATAACTTATATAAACGTGTCACTATAATTTATTTACTTTTTATGAGCCTCTCTTTTTCCACATTTTTATTCCGTTCACTTGAAATGTTATTTAGTTAGTTATTTCTAATAATATTTAAAAATCGCTACAGAAAATGCATTCCAAAAGTTTATCCTTTGGAAAAAATATCGTTTTAACTACGATTTTGTAAAGGTTGTTGTCACACGACTGAGTGTGACGTAGAAAGTAAGTAAACAGACTTAAGTGAGCTTAGAAATAAATACAGTTTATGCAGAGTTGTTGGCACGGATGTGAGTATGTACAAACACAAACACAAGCGACGAAAACAAGGTTTCAACCTTCAAAGTTATCATCTAAATAGTCTAATTATTAGTAATTACGTATCTGCTTTTACTGCACGTATTTCACCCGAAGTAAATAATTGATTATTAGCAAATAACGTAGCAACTATGAATGCATCTACCTTAGGTAGATAAATCCTATTTCGGCCATCATTTCAATTAGAATAGTCTTTGAAACCCTTTCAAAAATACAAATCGCACTAAACAACCAATTAACTTCACTCACGACAACATAATGACGTTTCAAAGGCGACTACGTTCCAGTATTTACATACTTTCTACGTCACAACCGCAGTAACCAATAGAAACATGTTTTCTGTCACGTGTTATTATTCAAATTATCATTTCGTTAGCGAATATCTACTTATAAAGTATCTTTTGTGTATTTATATGAATAAATATATATATAGTTGTTTGTTACAGTGAAAATGAAAAAGAAATTGTTGTGGTTAAATTTCGCGCGCTTCCTTGAATGACAGAAACAATATGGCCGCTGCTTACCAATCAAAAGTATATATATGGCGGCCATTGTGATTTTTAAATGTTTCAAGTATGGCTGCCATAAGATCTCACGTTAAAGAAACTAATTTTTAACTAAAATTTCTTCAGATTTTGATCGATAACACATAGAAAGAATGGTACCGTTAAATTCGTCATACTATACACTATCAAAAAATATATATCAAGCCTCTGATCAGCATTCTGAGGCTTCAATTTTTGCACCAAGTAAATTTTGTACAGCCACGAATATTTGCAGGCTACCAAATAGACAAGTCGGGCTCGTCTCGAATACAAAATTGAGTTTTTTTTATTCAACACTTTGTATTAAACGTATTTTACTTATATTTCCATATTGGCGTGACACTAAAAAGTCATTTTGTAAGAAAGAAAAGTTGCAGGCTGTCGTTTGAAGTAGTGCAAAAGAAAAAGTTGCTTTAGAGTGAAAAAAAAACGTCTTGTAATGTGTGCGATAAGGTCCGAATGAAACCAGAAAGTGTGTTAAGCTGAATCGTACGGGTACTTTTGATTGCAGATGTCGATATTATCGATAAGTCTTGTATCAGCCGAGCCTCATTATGATACAGTCCGCGAACTAAGATGGAGTCGGCATCGGCATCATCCCTTTGATTCTTTATTCGCCGCGACTTCCATCACTGTCTGAGTACGTCTAATAAATCAGACTGTCGGTGACACTAACCGGGAATTATTTATATTATTCCGACTAGTTTTTTGCGAAAACTGAATCTTGTTCTAGCCAATTATTGGCGGTCGCTTTGACCGCGTAGTCGAATTCTCCGGAAAGAATGAAATTCGATTATGCGATGCATAAATTTCAGTAGTTCAGATTCGTCCGAAGGGATGAATGAAATGCTTCGGACCTACCGCTTTTGTCTGGGAACGAACGCCGAAAAATTGCCAGGAAAAGATCGTAAAATAATAAAATTCTATTCTATTCATTCCATTATAAAAATTTACTACGAAAAAAACTATTAACTTCAGTAATATTGACCAATTTCCACATTTTCTCTTGGATTATACAGTTCTGGAGGAGTAAGATCTATTAAGTTGGCATTTCTGGTAATATTTATAGTAAATACCTACACTATTTACACCAACACTCACTATTACACCGTCCGAGGTGCGTTTCGATAACCAAGTTATCGATTTTAGTGACTAAAGGTACAATAAAACCTAATAATTCGATTTACCTGTTTTACAATAAATTTTCCCACCAATAAACCTTCTCCCATTGTCATGAAGATACTCGATTTTGTTTTAAATGAGCTATGTGCTCTTAAAACCGTACAATCCTTTTCCAAATTTGGTATTTCATCCTTAGGATTGTACGTCAAACAGTGAAATTGTAAATGTTGGTGTAGTGGCGGTGTATTCAGAGATCTATGACCTTTAACGAAAACGTCAAACGTCATTGACGATTCTGTACAATAGAAATTACGTCTAACGAACGTTTCTGTTTTGTACTCCAGCACAACTTTGGTATCGTTCTTGAACAGTTTTCGGAACGCTCTTATCGATATTTTGTTGACAGAAAGAACCGTTACCGGAACCGTGAATAGCCGGATATTGCGTAGAAAATATCATTTAAACGCTTCCGATAACCGTTCCATGAATAGTACAGATTAGCAGGATGGAACAAACCTATTTATCTATGTTTACAAAAGTTTGAAACATTGTTGATAGATGGCGGCGGTACAACAACAACATAATTAGTAAATTATGAAACATTTATTATTATATAATTTGTATAATTGCATTTTTTAAGTACATTTGTTTAAAAATAGTATAAATACAATGAAATATTACCTTTCATAAAAACAGTTATGAGTTAGTTTTTATCAAGTTGGCCGAAATCATTTTCGTATCATTTATAAACGTTGATAGACAGCTGTCAAGAGCGTAGCAGATGTCATTTGTCATACGGAGCCGGAGCCGTACGGTCGCGGTAGCCATGCCACGACGTTTCACATAGAAAAGATTGATGATGCTCCCTCGCATAATAGAAAACTGACGGTTCCACAATACCCCATCGATGGTTATTAATGGCGTTCGCCCCTAATTTCCATCTAGTCTGACTGGCAACAAATCTCTCGTATTTATATTATTTTGTTTTATGATCGAATTATTGAATTATTACGTTCAGTAAGATAAAAAGTAAATAACAAATTAATACGTGAGGAAATTGAAATGTTTTTATATCAAACACCCGGTAAATATAACGAAAAATTCCACTAAAAATTTTATGGTATATTCTATCCGATTTGTAACCTTATATAGATCTTAAACAAACATAACCTGAAATTCTTACGACAGGTAAACCGTTTGGTTTTTATGTCGGATTAGTCACCGTACTTTATTTATAGTAGTACCCATTTGCTTAATCTACTTAAAGTATTTTGAAATTTTACGACTTACATCCTAATTTACGGAAAGTCATTTCAAACTTCTGGTCTCGAATAACACAAAATTTACGATAAAATTTTTTTCGCCTCCTTGTTTGTTATGACACACAGTTATGACACTGGTACATCTCGTACCAAACAGTTTATTTTGATAAAAAATAGTTAACATTAACACAAACATTATAATTTCCATATACCCTGCAAGTCAAAAAGTCTTACAAACTCAAAATAATAGTTTCAGTTATTTGTTTAGATTTTGTCGGTGACAGCGACAAGTTACAACTTGCATTGACAATCTGATCTATTTACTAACATTAAACTATGTTTATAATTGTAGTTTAGTCCTAATCAAGGCGTATTATTGCGAAATTCGTTTCAAATAGTGGGTTAAAACTAGAAATTATCGGTTGAAAAACGTGCAATAATCGCAAATAAAAAATACCCGCACTATATATGTGTTAAATTTAAGATATTTCGACGTATTTTGGACTACAAGAATGCGTGCATCGAACGCACATTTTCAGGTTTAAAGACGGTATCTTCGATCCCTGTATTTAGCTCGAAATGTTTATTACATAGTCTCCTAACCTAACATAACCTAACATAACCTAACATAACCTAACTTAACCTAACCTAATCATTCTTAAATTAAAAGGCTTTTATGTGGAAAATTCCAATTTTTAATTAATTTGAACTTAATACCAAAAATGCGTATCAATTTTTGTTAAATATTTTATATAATATCGAATATTTGCTCATTTTGGAAAATCTGCACGAAACTTTTTCTAAATGTGCCTGGGAGTTCGCGAAACGTGAATCGTGAAAAAATATGCATCCCCCTGAAGGTTTGGCGGTGAAAAACTGTCAATTTATTTTTGAAAAACCACAAGAAGTTCGTCGATTAATTTTTGCAAAATACGAGTAAGTAAACTGTTTGAACTTTTCAATAAAAGCTGGAAAACCTTCTCGGGAATCGATGTTTTCGAAATATCGTAGATAAATTGAAAAGTAACCACGAAGAAACGGCATTATCAACAATTTTGTTATTAACAACTAAATTTTGATGTTCAACACACCTCCCGCTGTTAGTTATCTAATTTCCAGGAAGTTCTTAAGAATATTTACCTGAGTTTTATTCAAATTCGATGGAATTGCGATCGATTGACATGAAAAATATTTGTAAAATGATAATTTTGTTTTATAGCGGCAATAAAATGTCAACCATTGTCGTATACGACCTTATTTATCACCCCTACATACAGGGGGATGTTTTAGTATATAAATAAGTCCTGAAAAAGTTTCAGGAGATGTCAAACCCAACATACGTTTCTTTAAACATCCCGTATATTCATTTATATATACAGAGTAAACCGAAAAGTAAACTTATTATTTTCCGAATTTGTTAAAATTGTATTTGGCTGGTTCCTTTCAACTGAATTTATTATTTTTGCTAAAATTTGACTTATATCCTTGATAAATGACAGTTGTTGTTATCAACTAATTCAATTCAACATTCAATTTATTTATTTATACGATAATGAACAAATGGTCGACCAAATGAGGAGGAAAAACCACTGGAAAATCGTTTTCGTTTCAAATAAAAGACGCTTTAAACAAAAAATAGTTTTTCTGACACAATTTTCGGTGATACTCGATTTTCGAAAACTTAATTTATAATAGCAGATTTATATTAACAAAATGCGCAACTCCTAAATTTTGTTTCTAAAACGAAACGATTTGGAATGACTCCAAAATGTCCATAGAAATTTGTGATCGCTATAATTCTTAATGACATTCCGAATTAACGTTACATCTATTCAATATATAGGCCAAATAACGTACAGGGTGGCGCAATAAAATGTATTGACGAATTGTGAATCCTCTATAGTCTATTTTTGTGAATGGGAGAGTAATAAAACGACGAATCATTCGTTATTTCGTCAGGTAAAAACCTTTTTCTATTACTCTTTACAAACTTATAGTTTTAAAAGACTTAAAACTTGTATTAACTCGGGTACGTTCATTTTAATTTTGGATCAGTTGGTGCGTAAACTTTCTTCAGTAAATCTGCTGCCAATTGCTGCTATTTCTTCACGAAACTGATTGATATATCACGTGTTTGAGATATTCCTAGTCAAATCTGAACTACGAGAGGGCCATCGCCAAGGAATATCTGTTCCACAACCACCAGGAAGTCATTTTGAACTTCCAGGTGCTGGAATCGAAAAACTAACGCATTTACGAACCCACTGATATGGAACAGACCGTCTCTCCATTCCTAGATTTTCCAGACAATGTTTGGAAACCCATAGAATATCTAAATTAGCACTCAAAACTTCATTAAATCGCCATAGTTCAGTCCAACGTTAAATTGGGGTTTTAGGGAGATAAATTTTTAAGAGTTGGTAATTTATAAGAGTTGGGAATCGACAAATACGCGATTCGAATGCTTAAACCGCTTTTTCTGGTATAAAAAACGAAATAAAAAGAAATCACTTGGTGTCAAACAAGGTTTGTACGGTGGATGATCCTTAAGTTCGATGTTTTTTTGAACCGTATGTAAAAACTTGAGTAGCGCCCCTCGTATATATAAACGAATGAAGTAAAAAGACACTAAACCTCTTATCAGACGATATAAATACAGTAGACACCGTAAAAAAACGTTTCGTAGCACACACGTTCCAACATGGCTATCTTCACAACTTCCACCGAACTATCAATTAAAAGCAGTCACTTGCTTCAGTGACCGTTTGGCTAATCTCATTAGTGCTTTTATCGTGGCCTGCTCGCTTTCCCTTAACTATTCGTAGTATATCTAATTAATTATTGTTTAATCAGTGTACATATATTTTGGACCATGTTTGCTTAATCCGAAAGATAGCGCGGGTTACGTGGAACAAGACTTGGAACTAATTAAATCGAAGGTAAATCGCTAATTTAGTGTTTTTCGTTGCCGTGCGTTGGTAGGAGTTACAATTTTTACCTCAAGACGTATACTTTCAGACCAACAATAACCGAAAAGACATAGAAAACGTCGGATTAGAAATAGTGTCAACAAATATACAAAATCTGATTGTCTTGATTAAATCTGATTCCGCTCAAGTTGTAGCACTCATTTAGGATGGTTACGTCAGCCATCTTGTGATAATCGATCGGTATTAAAATGGAGTACACCGGAACTTCAATTTACGGACGGAAATCGTTGGATTTCAGAATGATTTGTACTATTTTGTGGTAACAACATTGAATGCTGCTTAGGTGCAACAAAAACTTCATGGTAAGACTGTAATTAAGTAACTGTACGTCTTCTAATGGTAAATATCCATGAAAAACGATTTATACAAGCTTTTGGATGAGGTTAGCGAACTATTTGTGGTATTGGAGACTCGATTTAGTATTCTAATCAATCTTAATGGAGGAAATTCCATTCTCTGGCTTTATTTTGGGTGAGCTTGATTAAATATGATTCTGCTCAAGTTGTAGCACTCATTTAGGATGGTTACGTCAGCCATCTTATGATAATAGATCGGTCTTAAAATGGAGTATACCGGAACTTCAATTTAGGGACGGAAATCGTTGGATTTCAGAATGATTTGTACTATTTTGTGGTAACAACATTGAATGCTGCTTAGGTGCAACAAAAACTTCATGGTAAGACTGTAATTAAGTAACTGTACGTCTTCTAATGGTAAATATCCATGAAAAACGATTTATACAAGCTTTTGGATGAGGTTAGCGAACTATTTGTGGTGTTGGAGACTCGATTTAGTATTCTAATCAATCTTAATGGGCGAGCTTGATTAAATCTGATTCCGCTCAAGTCGTAGCACTCATTTAGGATGGTTACGTCAGCCATCTTGTGATAATAGATCGGTCTTAAAATGGAGTGCACCGGAACTTCAATTTAGGGACGGAAATCGTTGGATTTCAGAATGATTTGTACTATTTTGTGGTAACAACATTGAATGCTGCTTAGGTGCAACAAAAACTTCATGGTAAGACTGTAATTAAGTAACTGTACGTCTTCTAATGGTAAATATCCATGAAATAGGATTTATACAAGCTTTTGGAGGAAGTTAGCGAACTATTTGTGGTGTTGGAGACTCGATTTAGTATTCTAATCAATCTTAATGGGCGAGCTTGATTAAATCTGATTCCGCTCAAGTCGTAGCACTCATTTCGGATGGTTAAGTCAGCCATCTTGTGATAATCGATCGGTATTAAAATGGAGTGCACCGGAACTTCAATTTAGGGACGGAAATCGTTGGATTTCAGAATGATTTGTACTATTTTGTGATAACAACATTGAATGCTGCTTAGGTGCAACAAAAACTTCATGTTAAGACTGTAATTAAGTAACTGTACGTCTTCTAATGGTAAATATCCATGAAAAACGATTTATACAAGCTTTTGGAGGAAGTTAGCGAACTATTTGTGGTGTTGGAGACTCGATTTAGTATTCTAATCAATCTTAATGGAGGAAATTCCATTCTCTGGCTTTATTTTGGGTGAGCTTGATTAAATCTGATTCTGCTCAAGTTGTAGCACTCATTTAGGATGGTTACGTCAGCCATCTTGTGATAATTTATTGCGGTTTGACGAATAACCAGAAACGAAGATTGTTTTTGAGCATATTGAGGATTGTTATGATATGGATACGTAAGAAGATAGACAGAGAGAGATTCGTTGGATGGAATTTGGTAGGATTGGGCCCTGATATAGGAATTCCTCCTCTGCAGGGTACATAAGATCAAAAAATACCAGATGGATTACAAGAGATACCAAAAAAGTTCACTAAATGGTACTGAATGACTATTGGGTAGCGTGTTTGAACATTCTGGACCTAAAGCGCATTCCATTTAACATATTGATGCAGTTCACGTAAACTGATTCGGGTTTTTCACATCGATTAATCACTGTATTAACCTGAGATAGAAAAGTGTTCAAGATAGTGGATTGTAAATGACTTTTGGGACAGTCATTGAATACATGTATTAGTATTTCATTGATACAGAGTTAATGCTTCGAAAATTGTAGTTATATTGGTATAAACTTGTGTCTAGAGGTTAATTCTGGTCACCAAATCGGGAAATGACACGATTAAGAACAAAATTCACGGACGGTACGACATGTGGCACCGTCTCGTGTCGATAAGATTCACAGCTTCCGAATGAGGCATAGGAAACTACCTCCAGACCATAACGCCCATCAATCAGTAACCCGTTGTGGATGTATTGCTTTCTGATGAATCGTTCGTGGATATCATCATTGAAAATGATTTCGTTTGCAAAATTATCTTCGCTGTTCAAGGTCTAATGGTTGAAGTTGTCCATTTAGTTGGATTTTTTAGCTCTAAATTTGGAATTATTGGAATTTCTGTACTGTACTGTACTTTCGAGACACTTTAAGAATAGTGGCAATTCAACTTTTCCTATTTTTACAAATAGAAAGTGTAAAGCTTCATATTTACTAACTGTCAACTGTCAATTGTCGATCGTTTACGTAATAGTCATGTGACTTTATGACAGTTAAATATTTCGAGCTCGGTAAGAAATTACAAGATGAAAGTTAATGTGAAAATTAAACTTCTGTAAATCAAATTCTTGAAAAGTTTCCTAGCACACACAACCTGCATACGAGTCGTAATTTATTATTTATACTCGTAGAATAAATTTCAAAACGTGTTTATCTTCATATTTACTAACTGTCAACTGTCAATTGTCGATCGTTCACGTCATAATCATGTGACATTATGACAGTTAAATATTTCGAGCTCGGTAAAAAATTACAAGATGAAAGTTAACTTAAAATTGATCTTCTGTAAATCAAATCGTTAATAACCATTTACTTCGTAGTTTAATCAATAATCTTGAAAAGTTTCCCATCCCTCTAACACTCGCAACCTGCATACGAGTCGTAATTTATTATTTATACTCGTAAAATAAATTTCAAAACGTGTTTATCGTTTGTTCGATGAAGGCGTATCTTTTTTTTTCGGCGATTTTACAGAGCCGGATTGTTTAAAATATTTACAAATCCAAAACAAAATCTTTAAAGCATTGATTAGTGATTTAAAATCTACAAACAACTTTTTTTGAATGATATGTCATTAATATTGATATTTATTTCGTTTAGACTTGTTAAGTTAGGACTTGCGGTGAATAAAACGAAATATAATTCTATTTGAATGTTAGTTTAAGACGATAAGTTCAAACCCACAAATCGACCACAGAAAGAACATCTAAAAAACAAAATAATACGACGACTTGGGCTTCCCTTCTATGTCTCAGGTACTACAACTTTTTCTCTTTGATGGTCGTGAGACCCATTTGCAGTAGGACCTCTATGTTTGTCCAATATTAAGTCCAAGATATCCTCAGCAGAACAGGGAAGATGTAACAGCGAAGCATTTCGGTCCGGAGTTCCAGACTAAGGTTGCGGTTACCCAGAAGTGTCTTTGCTCTTTGACGAGGTATCTTAGAGATGACACTTGTTCAATGATACCTCCATGGTGTCTCAGATCTTTTGAGTATATCAATAGTTTGGTCTTGGACTCTTCTGGACCTTTCGATTTTGACTGTTAGCAATCGAAGACGACAAACCGTAAGATCTTTATTTAGAAAGTTGACTCTATCGAAAGCTTTCGATATATCCGATGCTATTGGTGCGAATTCTTGCAACAACTGCTTCAATCTTAATTATGAATTCCCATAAATCTGTAGTGGAGGTACATACATACGTACGATCCTTGATGGAAATAAAAAAGTTTAATTTACTACTAGATGAAAATATTTCAAAGGAAAAGTTGAATAGTCGAAGAAATATTTTAAATTCCATCCCTAAGAAATAATTCATCTATTCTCGCTAACAATTTATCTGGTTGTAGAGTATCAGTCATTTCTTGTTTGCCCAATGGTGCCAGCTTGGCAATCACCACGCCTTATAATTACAACTTGCCGACTAAATGAGCCTGCTGTCAACTAGCACCTTCATTTGTCTTAGAGGAAAAGACCTGGCAGGCGCGATCCTTATCATTAATGATGACATATCTACATTTCTTTTTCTCTACACGAACATCAACTAAACAGTTTGGTTATGTGGAAATAATTTAACGTCTTCGATGCTTATTTATGTTCAAAAAAGGAACTAGATTATAAAATTTGTATTTATGATTTGTTGACAGTACTCTATTACAATTAGAGCTGTGAAAGTATTTCAAAAATCGCAGTGACAATTGAAAACTATCGATACTTCCATCGCTTCCAAGCATAATCTCACCTAGAACTGTATTTACAACATCTACTCCACTGGCAGACGTGGATCATAAACGTCAAGTTCGACTGCAGAAAATCACAAAGAACAGGTGGCACGGCTACGTTTACGTCTTCAGTTCGGGTCTGAAGTTCGAACGAGAGCTGTTATACCACTCTGATAATACGTAATACCGTCGAAACTAGTCAGTGGTTACAAACCTCTCCTTGCAATCATGGGTTATTGGGGATGATTAGCGACAAAAAGGTAGATTGACATCACGCTCTTCGGAGGAGATGTAATTCAATATTCGTCGACGTATTAGTCCGGAAAGTAGTTGTTTTATCCTGCGAAAAACGCCAGGTGAATTATTTCAGAGGTGAATACTAGTAAACCATTTGCGCTTTGTTTAGTTTTACGTATTGTTTTTTATATTTATGTTTGTATGAATTCCTAAGTGTACAATAACTACCTTTCAGATGTTTAACAATATTAACAACGAAATTTTGATTTCTAACAACCTTGTCCTTTGCGTAGGTTCAATTTACTTCATATTGGCTGTTTATGACCTTCGGGGCTAATAACCACCACATTTCGAGTGAAAACAGGACGGAAAATGAACGAAATGTTCTCGATAACTAGGTTTATAATTACACTAAATACTTAGTGTTTAACTGAAAGGACCAAATAGCAAATCTTTGTGACGTTGTCTTCAGTCTTCGAGAGTTGTTATACCACTCTGATTATACGCAATACCGTCGAAACTGGTCAGTGGTTACAAACCTCTCCTTGCAATCGTGGGTTATTGGGGATGATTAGCGACAAAAAGGTCGATTGACATCACGCTCTTCGGAGGAGATGTAATTCAATATTCGTCGACGTATTAGTCCGGAAAGTAGTTGTTTTATCCTGCGAAAAACGCCAGGTGAATTATTTCAGAGGTGAATACTAGTAAACCATTCGCGCTTTGTTTAGTTTTACGTATTGTTTTTTATATTTATGTTTGTATGAATTCATAAGTGTACAATAACTACCTTTCAGATGTTTAACAATATTAACAACGAAATTTTGATTTCTAACAACCTTATCCTTTGCGTAGGTTCAATTTACTTCATATTGGCTGTTTATGACCTTCGGGGCTAATAACCACCACATTTCGAGTGAAAACAGGACGGAAAATGAACGAAATGTTCTCGATAATTAGGTTTATAATTACACTAAATACAATTACATATAATGTTTAACTGCAAGAACCAAATTGCAAATCTCTTTGACGTTGTCTTCATTCTTCGAGAGTTGTTATACCACTCTGATTATACGCAATACCGTCGAAACTAGTCAGTGGTTACAAACCTCTCCTTGCAATCATGGGTTATTGGGGATGATTAGCGACAAAAAGGTCGATTGACATCACGCTCTTCGGAGGAGATGTAATTCAATATTCGTCGACGTATTAGTCCGGAAAGTAGTTGTTTTATCCTGCGAAAAACGCCAGAATATATTATTTCAGAGGTGAATACTAGTAAACCATTTGCGCTTTGTTTAGTTGTACGTATTGTTTTTTATATTTATGTTTGTATGAATTCCTAAGTGTACAATAACTACCTTTCAGATGTTTAACAATATTAACAACGAAATTTTGATTTCTAACAACCTTGTCCTTTGCGTAGGTTCAATTTAGTTCATATTGGCTGTTTATGACCTTCGGGGCTAATAACCACCACATTTCGAGTGAAAACAGGACGGAAAATGAACGAAATGTTCTCGATAACTAGGTTTATAATTACACTAAATACTTAGTGTTTAACTGCAAGGACCAAATAGCAAATCTTTGTGACGTTGTCTTCAGTCTTCGAGAGTTGTTATACCACTCTGAATATACGCAATACCGTCGAAACTGGTCAGTGGTTACAAACCTCCCTTTGCAATCGTGGGTTATTGGGGATTAATTAAGTCCCTTGAGTAGGTTCAAATTAGTTCATATGCAGTTACTTCTAATAGTTCAAGAAATGGTAGACTATAAATTTCAACGTAGTTATATTAAAGGAAACGGTATCCAATTCTATCAACTGTTATAATTATATGACACCAATTATCTCGATTAATAGTAATTCGATTATACTTAATGTCAAATGTCAAAAATTTTGTATGACGTCAACGTTTACTCGCCAGAAATTGTATAAATCCAGCCGATATGTGACGAGTTATATTGTTTAATTTTCTCGTAGCAATAATAGACGTAACCTCAAATAAAACTAAAGAGAAGAAAATATTATAAGCAGCACTGTATAACACCAATGAGATTGGACGATAACGGTTAAGGCAGCAAGACATAACGATTAGTTGCATAGTGTCATCCGAGTAGGCATCGACCGTGTCAACATGGCTACTTGTCTTTATAGCCGGCCAACTCTATTGATATCGACCACGTTCTGTGCCATTATCGAAGTCAATTAAGGGATATTGGCGTTGTAGTGGTAGCATTGTAAATTGCATGGCTTTCTAAGATTATATCATACAGACAATATTAACCGTTATGTTTTGTTCTGATGGCCTCGTTTCACTTTTATTAAATATTGTATTACAACATAGTATTTTCATTTATTTGAAATATAAAAATTGTTATATACAAGGTGAATTGTTTTTACAATGAAAATAGTATCAAACCGAGATCTGTAAACTACGTGATATAATTCAAAATATCCTTGAACTCCTGGATACTCTTAATTGAAAATCCTAATATTATTTCCGTAATGGAAGTCATCAAACACTTCTTTTTGAAAAGTTTACCAGGTTTTCTTGTTTTCAAATACTTTAAAATTGGGTTTTATTTCGTTTCAGTTTATCTCGTTCGTTTTCTAATTAATCATTTCCTTCCTTATTTATTTCCATAGCTTATTTGTTTTCTGTTACTTATTATTTCTAATTACCAATTGACAGGTGACAATTGGAATTACGTGAATTACGTCATCGTGCGCAGTAATTTACTTTCCTGATTTGTCGATGGTTTAACTTCTTTATCCATTTTACCGTTTTTTATTACGTTTTTCATTCTTTATCATTATTTTCGTCGAATCTGATTTTCCAATTCTCTTCGATAATTCCACTAGTGAAATTATAGTTGATTTTAGACTCGTCATAAATTGCCTTTCTTCAAAACCATTTCGACATTTGTCTTTAGAGACTGTCATCTTCAAAAACAAGCCGATATTTGTCTTTAGAGACTGTAACAACTGTAATTTGTATTTAGAGACAGTTTTTTCAAAAAACAACTGTCATTTGTCATTAGAGACAGTTTTTACTAAAAAAACAACTGTCATTTGTCTTTAGAGTCGGACTTTTCTAAAAAACAACTGTCATTTGTTTTTAGAGATAGACGTTTCCAAAAAACAACTGTGATTTGTGTTTAGAGACAGTCGTTCCAAAAAAACAACTGTCATTTGTCTTTAGAGACAGCCTTTGCCAAAAAACAACTGTCTTTTGTCTTTAGAGACAGCCTTTGCCAAAAAACAACTGTCATTTGTTTTTAGAGATAGACGTTTCCAAAAAACAACTGTGATTTGTGTTTAGAGACAGTCGTTCCAAAAAAACAACTGTCATTTGTCTTTAGAGACAGCCTTTGCCAAAAAACAACTGTCTTTTGTCTTTAGAGACAGCCTTTGCCAAAAAACAACTGTCATTTGTCTTTAGAGACAGCCTTTGCCAAAAAACAACTGTCATTTGTCTTTAAAGACAGCCTTTGCCAAAAAACAACTGTCATTTGTGTTTAGAGACAGTCGTTCCAAAAAAACAACTGTCATTTGTCTTTAGAGACAGCCTTTGCCAAAAAACAACTGTCTTTTGTCTTTAGAGACAGCCTTTGCCAAAAAACAACTGTCATTTGTCTTTAAAGACAGCCTTTGCCAAAAAACAACTGTCATTTGTGTTTAGAGACAGTCGTTCCAAAAAAACAACTGTCATTTGTCTTTAGAGACAGCCTTTGCCAAAAAACAACTGTCTTTTGTCTTTAGAGACAGCCTTTGCCAAAAAACAACTGTCATTTGTGTTTAGAGACAGCCTTTGCCAAAAAACAACTGTCATTTATCTTTAGAGACAGCCTTTGCTAAAATACAACTCTCATTTGTGTTTAGAGGCAGCCTTTGCCAAAAAACAACTGTCTTTTGTCTTTAGAGACAGTCGTTCCAAAAAAACAACTGTCTTTTGTCTTTAGAGACAGCCTTTGCCAAAAAACAACTGTCTTTTGTCTTTAGAGACAGCCTTTGCCAAAAAACAGCTGTCATTTGTGTTTAGAGACAGCCTTTGCCAAAAAACAACTGTCATTTGTCTTTAGAGACAGCCTTTGCCAAAAAACAACTGTCATTTGTGTTTAGAGGCAGCCTTTGCCAAAAAACAACTGTCATTTATCTTTAGAGACAGCCTTTGCTAAAATACAACTGTCATTTGTGTTTAGAGGCAGCCTTTGCCAAAAAACAACTGTCTTTTGTCTTTAGAGACAGTCGTTCCAAAAAAAACAACTGTCTTTTGTCTTTAGAGACAGCCTTTGCCAAAAAACAACTGTCTTTTGTCTTTAGAGACAGCCTTTGCCAAAAAACAGCTGTCATTTGTGTTTAGAGACAGCCTTTGCCAAAAAACAACTGTCTTTTGTCTTTAGAGACAGCCTTTGCCAAAAAACAACTGTCATTTGTCTTTAAAGACAGCCTTTGCCAAAAAACAACTGTCATTTGTGTTTAGAGACAGTCGTTCCAAAAAAACAACTGTCATTTGTCTTTAGAGACAGCCTTTGCCAAAAAACAACTGTCTTTTGTCTTTAGAGACAGCCTTTGCCAAAAAACAACTGTCATTTGTGTTTAGAGACAGCCTTTGCCAAAAAACAACTGTCATTTATCTTTAGAGACAGCCTTTGCTAAAATACAACTCTCATTTGTGTTTAGAGGCAGCCTTTGCCAAAAAACAACTGTCTTTTGTCTTTAGAGACAGTCGTTCCAAAAAAACAACTGTCTTTTGTCTTTAGAGACAGCCTTTGCCAAAAAACAACTGTCTTTTGTCTTTAGAGACAGCCTTTGCCAAAAAACAGCTGTCATTTGTGTTTAGAGACAGCCTTTGCCAAAAAACAGCTGTCATTCGTCTTTAGAGACAGCCTTTGCTAAAAAACAACTGTCATTTGTGTTTAGAGGCAGCCTTTGCCAAAAAACAACTGTCATTTGTGTTTAGAGGCAGCCTTTGCCAAAAAACAGCTGTCATTTGTCTTTAGAGACAGCCTTTGCTAAAAAACAACTGTCATTTGTGTTTAGAGGCAGCCTTTGCCAAAAAACAACTGTCATTTGTGTTTAGAGGCAGCCTTTGCCAAAAAACAACTGTCATTTGTGTTTAGAGACAGCCTTTGCCAAAAAACAACTGTCATTTGTCTTTAGAGACAGTCTTTTTTAAAAAAACAACTGTCATTTGTTTTTAGAGCCTCCGTTTCAAAGATAAAATCGTTATTTTGACTCTAGAGGCTGCCTTTCTCCAAAACAAGCCGATATTTGTCTTTAGAGATTGTCTTTTCCAAAAACAAACTGTCGTTTGATTTTAGAGATCGTCTTACTTTAAAAACAAACCGACATTATTCTTTAAAGATTTTTTTCTTGGAAATCATTTGTTTTTAGAGACTGTTGAATATAACATACCAATTTTCTTTTGTCTGTAAATTTTTTAATATACAAGAACGATCTCATAATCTTGGATAAAGTACATGTTCCATTCGTAGATTTGTTTCAATTGGACAAAGAGGAAAAGCTGCATTGAAGCACCTGATGGTTCTAAAGTGTGTACTAGAAAAAAGGAAGATGACTTCGAAGATAATAAAATATTTTTTCAACACATATAAAATAAGAATTAGCTGTCACTTTTCGCTTTATTTCATATAGTTTGAAATGTCAATTGTCTTTTATTATTTGTAGCACGTGATTTAACGTCAAATATCATTATAAAAGCTGTCGCCATAAATTTAATCCGGTAGAAGGGTTCACGATTGCAATAAATATCTTGATAAACGATCTTTTAAATTATAACTGTTATAGATATTTGCCCACTCAACTCCAGGGAGGAGTCATAGATGATTTATAGATCCATTTATCAATGTTCCACACCCTCTGTTAACTGCGATCCAATTCTAGATCTCTGTTAGTGATACTACTTCTATTAGCGATGGGAACGGCAACCAACACTCGTATTCGTCACGTGTATTTTATAAAAAATAACGTTTCTTCTCTTATTTTAATCATTAATAAACATATTCATCATCAGGTTACAAAGAAATTTTCTTCCAAGTCCACACGAGATGTCGTCTAATAGTAATTCACAGGTAATTAAATGAATAATTAGATGTTTCTATGGGCGCTAGTCCAAGTCTAAAAATATTGATATTGCGCGTGCCTAATCTCCATGAGCAGCGTAGCTCCGCTTGAGAGAGCTGCTTCGATCCAAAACGTTCCGCCCGAATACTCATTTTCTTTGCTAAATCCTTCGAGGTACACGCCAACAAAGAAAAAGTTGTTATCACGTCGTCGTCACCATTTATTAAGTGATTAAAAGTATCGATGTGCCGTACGGATTAATTATATATAATAGAGGATAATTTAGAGCCTCGCGGGACGCCAGGACTTACCAGACAACTATTCAGAAGCTTCATAATTCTGCAAGACTTTTCGCTGAATCCATTTTCCATCGCAATTAACCACGATTCTAGTGAAACCATAATTTTTCGGCAGACACACACACCTCTACTTGACGTTTCAATGGCGATGTATTTTTAGAAGGTTCAAATGGTTGGTTTGTACCTCAATATTCCACGTAGATGTACGTAATGGAAAATAAGTTAATGTTTGAGAGTTTTCACATATGAAAACCGCCATTACGTAATAAACGCTGTTTGTATAACTGTTATTTTGTATCCGCCATTACGTGTAACTGTTACTTTATGTGAAATAACAGTTACTAAATAACTTATCCTAACCTTACATTTTATCCGTCATGAGGATATTGTTTCAGCTTGATTTGACCCCTTTAACCGATTCAACTTGATCGAATTGTGGATAAAACCACCGCCTTCATGCTCACCATTTCAGATATAATCTATACGAATCCCGGTGTTGCTTCGAAAGCATATTATTTCGTAGTTTTATTTGTGTTATTTGAAACAATCGTTTACGCATAATAGAAATATATTTTTGGTGGAATGAATTAATTCGATATGGATTCATATATAAAGGAAATGTGTTAATTATATAGAAAATATAAAAAGTGGACGGATATCGAGACAGTCATAGAGATAATCGACATTTATTCGACGCTATTACCGAAATGATAAAATGCATGTTGGCGTGTCAACTGCCACCGAAATTAAATGGACGTGAAAATATTTTTCGAGTCACGTCAACCGACCTAATTTACGCAGTGATTAGTGGAGTTGTTAATGAGCAGGATACCGTTGGATACGAGGCTCTGATTGATTACCAGACACGAACCACGCTGTCAAGTGATCGATCACAGTGACGGTGTCTACCGATACAAACGGACGGATACTTCACGTATATATAGAATGGATCGTGCGACATTTTGCGGTTGTAATAAAAGATATACGGATTGTCCTAAAAATAAAACAAAGGCATTAAGCACTTGAGTCATTCAGAGCAAATGGAGCTCAAAAGGAGACGTTTATTTTGTGTTTCGGTAACAAATTTTGAAGCAACGACAAAGAAAAGTGGTAGGTCCTGAACAAATAATTTCAAAATGGTAAAAACTAGGATGTTGATGAAGTTTACTTCAGCAAGAGGGTGGTGCTAGCTACTAATAACTAATATTTTAATGAACTTTGGCATTTCCTGATCGTACAATTGGCAGGATATTATTTGAATTACCTGTTGACCAAACTTGACTTTGTTCTGTTATGTTTTATTGAAGAAACTTTCGTAGAACGATTAAATTCAATCAGAAATCAACAAGATTCTGTTGGATATACTACTCAGAGTCACTGTATAGAAAAAAATGTTTATTTATTATTGAATGTATTGATATATCGGATGAACAATAGTCGAATACTCAAAGACAAATTATTGAAGTATCTTTAGAAACTGCCTTTTCCAAAAATCTAACCAATGTTAGTTATCAAGGAGACTTTTCCGAAGAAAAACCGTGATTTGTCCTTTGAGACTGACTTTTTTCTTAAAAAGACGGACATTTGATTTTAGAAACTCTCTTCAAAAACTGTCTTATTTCAAAAATAACTCGACGTTTGTTTTTAGAGACTGCATTTGTTCAAAAACAAGTCGACGTTTGTTTTTAGAGACTGTATTTGTTCAAAAACAAGTCGACGTTTGTTTTTAGGGACTGTATTTGTTCAAAAACAGGTCGACTTTTGTTTTTAGAGACTGTATTTGTTCAAAAACAAGTCGACATTTGTTTTTAGGGACTGTGTTTGTTTAAAAACAAGTCGACGTTTGTTTTTAGGGACTGTGTTTGTTTAAAAACAAGTCGACGTTTGTTTTTAGAGACTGTATTTGTTCAAAAACAAGTCGACGTTTGTTTTTAGGGACTGTGTTTGCTTAAAAACAAGTCGACGTTTGTTTTTAGGGACTGTATTTGTTCAAAAACAAGTCGACGTTTGTTTTTAGAGACTGTATTTGTTCAAAAACAAGTCGACGTTTGTTTTTAGGGACTGTGTTTGTTTAAAAACAAGTCGACGTTTGTTTTTAGGGACTGTGTTTGTTTAAAAACAAGTCGACGTTTGTTTTTAGAGACTGTATTTGTTCAAAAACAAGTCGACGTTTGTTTTTAGGGACTGTGTTTGTTTAAAAACAAGTCGACGTTTGTTTTTAGGGACTGTGTTTTGTTTCAAAACAAGTCGACGTTTGTTTTTAGAGACTGTATTTGTTCAAAAACAAGTCGACGTTTGTTTTTAGGGACTGTGTTTGTTTAAAAACAAGTCGACGTTTGTTTTTAGGGACTGTATTTGTTCAAAAACAAGTCGACGTTTGTTTTTAGAGACTGTATTTGTTCAAAAACAAGTCGACGTTTGTTTTTAGGGACTGTGTTTGTTTAAAAACAAGTCGACGTTTGTTTTTAGGGACTGTGTTTGTTTAAAAACAAGTCGACGTTTGTTTTTAGGGACTGTGTTTGCTTAAAAACAAGTCGACGTTTGTTTTTAGGGACTGTATTTGTTCAAAAACAAGTCGACGTTTGTTTTTAGAGACTGTATTTGTTCAAAAACAAGTCGACGTTTGTTTTTAGGGACTGTGTTTGTTTAAAAACAAGTCGACGTTTGTTTTTAGGGACTGTGTTTGTTTAAAAACAAGTCGACGTTTGTTTTTAGAGACTGTATTTGTTCAAAAACAAGTCGACGTTTGTTTTTAGGGACTGTGTTTTGTTTCAAAACAAGTCGACATTTGTTTTTAGGGACTGTGTTTGTTTAAAAACAAGTCGACGTTTGTTTTTAGGGACTGTGTTTGTTTAAAAACAAGTCGACGTTTGTTTTTAGAGACTGTATTTGTTCAAAAACAAGTCGACGTTTGTTTTTAGGGACTGTGTTTGCTTAAAAACAAGTCGACGTTTGTTTTTAGGGACTGTATTTGT
Source organism: Diorhabda sublineata (assembly GCF_026230105.1). Lineage (NCBI taxonomy): Eukaryota > Metazoa > Arthropoda > Insecta > Coleoptera > Chrysomelidae > Diorhabda > Diorhabda sublineata. The sequence continues at coordinate 1,229,039 of NC_079482.1, forward strand.
TCAAAAACAAGTCGACGTTTGTTTTTAGAGACTGTATTTGTTCAAAAACAAGTCGACGTTTGTTTTTAGGGACTGTGTTTGTTTAAAAACAAGTCGACGTTTGTTTTTAGGGACTGTGTTTGTTTAAAAACAAGTCGACGTTTGTTTTTAGAGACTGTATTTGTTCAAAAACAAGTCGACGTTTGTTTTTAGGGACTGTGTTTGTTTAAAAACAAGTCGACGTTTGTTTTTAGGGACTGTGTTTGTTTCAAAACAAGTCGACGTTTGTTTTTAGAGACTGTATTTGTTCAAAAACAAGTCGACGTTTGTTTTTAGGGACTGTGTTTGTTTAAAAACAAGTCGACGTTTGTTTTTAGGGACTGTATTTGTTCAAAAACAAGTCGACGTTTGTTTTTAGAGACTGTATTTGTTCAAAAACAAGTCGACGTTTGTTTTTAGGGACTGTGTTTGTTTAAAAACAAGTCGACGTTTGTTTTTAGGGACTGTGTTTGTTTAAAAACAAGTCGACGTTTGTTTTTAGAGACTGTATTTGTTCAAAAACAAGTCGACGTTTGTTTTTAGGGACTGTGTTTGTTTAAAAACAAGTCGACGTTTGTTTTTAGGGACTGTGTTTTGTTTCAAAACAAGTCGACGTTTGTTTTTAGAGACTGTATTTGTTCAAAAACAAGTCAACGTTTGTTTTTAGGGACTGTGTTTTGTTTCAAAACAAGTCGACGTTTGTTTTTAGAGACTGTATTTGTTCAAAAACAAGTCGACGTTTGTTTTTAGGGACTGTGTTTTGTTTCAAAACAAGTCGACGTTTGTTTTTAGGGACTGTGTTTTGTTTCAAAACAAGTCGACGTTTGTTTTTAGAGACTGTATTTGTTCAAAAACAAGTCGACGTTTGTTTTTAGGGACTGTGTTTTGTTTCAAAACAAGTCGACGTTTGTTTTTAGAGACTGTATTTGTTCAAACACAAGTCGACGTTTGTTTTTAGGGACTGTGTTTGCTTAAAAACAAGTCGACGTTTGTTTTTAGGGACTGTATTTGTTCAAAAACAAGTCGACGTTTGTTTTTAGAGACTGTATTTGTTCAAAAACAAGTCGACGTTTGTTTTTAGGGACTGTGTTTGTTTAAAAACAAGTCGACGTTTGTTTTTAGGGACTGTGTTTGTTTAAAAACAAGTCGACGTTTGTTTTTAGAGACTGTATTTGTTCAAAAACAAGTCGACGTTTGTTTTTAGGGACTGTGTTTTGTTTCAAAACAAGTCGACGTTTGTTTTTAGAGACTGTATTTGTTCAAAAACAAGTCGACGTTTGTTTTTAGGGACTGTGTTTTGTTTCAAAACAAGTCGACGTTTGTTTTTAGGGACTGTGTTTTGTTTCAAAACAAGTCGACGTTTGTTTTTAGAGACTGTATTTGTTCAAAAACAAGTCGACGTTTGTTTTTAGGGACTGTGTTTTGTTTCAAAACAAGTCGACGTTTGTTTTTAGACACTGTATTTGTTCAAAAACAAGTCGACGTTTGTTTTTAGGGACTGTGTTTGCTTAAAAACAAGTCGACGTTTGTTTTTAGGGACTGTATTTGTTCAAAAACAAGTCGACGTTTGTTTTTAGAGACTGTATTTGTTCAAAAACAAGTCGACGTTTGTTTTTAGGGACTGTGTTTGTTTAAAAACAAGTCGACGTTTGTTTTTAGGGACTGTGTTTGTTTAAAAACAAGTCGACGTTTGTTTTTAGAGACTGTATTTGTTCAAAAACAAGTCGACGTTTGTTTTTAGGGACTGTGTTTGTTTAAAAACAAGTCGACGTTTGTTTTTAGGGACTGTGTTTTGTTTCAAAACAAGTCGACGTTTGTTTTTAGAGACTGTATTTGTTCAAAAATAAGTCGACGTTTGTTTTTAGGGACTGTGTTTGTTTAAAAACAAGTCGACGTTTGTTTTTAGGGACTGTATTTGTTCAAAAACAAGTCGACGTTTGTTTTTAGAGACTGTATTTGTTCAAAAACAAGTCGACGTTTGTTTTTAGGGACTGTGCTTGTTTAAAAACAAGTCGACGTTTGTTTTTAGGGACTGTGTTTGTTTAAAAACAAGTCGACGTTTGTTTTTAGAGACTGTATTTGTTCAAAAACAAGTCGACGTTTGTTTTTAGGGACTGTGTTTGTTTAAAAACAAGTCGACGTTTGTTTTTAGGGACTGTGTTTTGTTTCAAAACAAGTCGACGTTTGTTTTTAGAGACTGTATTTGTTCAAAAACAAGTCGACGTTTGTTTTTAGGGACTGTGTTTTGTTTCAAAACAAGTCGACGTTTGTTTTTAGAGACTGTATTTGTTCAAAAACAAGTCGACGTTTGTTTTTAGGGACTGTGTTTTGTTTCAAAACAAGTCGACGTTTGTTTTTAGGGACTGTGTTTTGTTTCAAAACAAGTCGACGTTTGTTTTTAGAGACTGTATTTGTTCAAAAACAAGTCGACGTTTGTTTTTAGGGACTGTGTTTTGTTTCAAAACAAGTCGACGTTTGTTTTTAGAGACTGTATTTGTTCAAACACAAGTCGACGTTTGTTTTTAGGGACTGTGTTTGCTTAAAAACAAGTCGACGTTTGTTTTTAGGGACTGTATTTGTTCAAAAACAAGTCGACGTTTGTTTTTAGAGACTGTATTTGTTCAAAAACAAGTCGACGTTTGTTTTTAGGGACTGTGTTTGTTTAAAAACAAGTCGACGTTTGTTTTTAGGGACTGTGTTTGTTTAAAAACAAGTCGACGTTTGTTTTTAGAGACTGTATTTGTTCAAAAACAAGTCGACGTTTGTTTTTAGGGACTGTGTTTGTTTAAAAACAAGTCGACGTTTGTTTTTAGGGACTGTGTTTTGTTTCAAAACAAGTCGACGTTTGTTTTTAGAGACTGTATTTGTTCAAAAACAAGTCGACGTTTGTTTTTAGGGACTGTGTTTGCTTAAAAACAAGTCGACGTTTGTTTTTAGAGACTGTATTTGTTCAAAAACAAGTTGACGTTTGTTTTTAGGGACTGTGTTTGTTTAAAAACAAGTCGACGTTTGTTTTTAGGGACTGTGTTTTGTTTAAAAACAAGTCGACGTTTGTTTTTAGAGACTGTATTTGTTTACAAACAAACCGACGTTTGTTTTTAGAGAATGTATTTGTTTAAAAACAAGACAACGTTTGTTTTTATAGACTTTTTTCTTGGAAACCAGTGTTGATTCGAAAAACAATCTGTCATTTGTCTTCAGGGACTATTGGAGATAAAATCGAATTTATATTTGTTTTTAGAGACTGTCTCTTTCGAAAATAAGCACAAATTTCTCTTCAAAAATTGTCTTTATTCAAAATCAATCTGACATTTATCTTTATAGACTGCCTTTTTCCAAATCTAGTCAACATATGTCTTTAGAAACTGTCTTCCTTCAAAATCACTTATCTTTAGAGAACGTTGATTTCAAAAACAATCCGTAACTGATCTTTAGAACAATTTTTCTTCAAAAACAAATCTATATTTGACTCTAGAGTCTGTCTTTCTTCAAAACAAGCCGATATTTGTCTTTAGAGACAGTCTTTTCCAGAAAACAACTGTCATTTGTCTTTAGAGAGAGTTTTTTCTAAAAAAACAACTGTCATTTGTCTTTAGAGACGGTCTTTTCCAAAAAACAACTGTCATTTGTCTTTAGAGAGAGTTTTTTCTAAAAAAACAACTGTCATTTGTCTTTAGAGACGGTCTTTTCCAGAAAACAACTGTCATTTGTCTTCAGAGAGAGTTTTTTCTAAAAAAACAACTGTCATTTGTCTTTAGAGAGAGTTTTTTCTAAAAAAACAACTGTCATTTGTCTTTAGAGACGGTCTTTTCCAAAAAACAACTGTCATTTGTCTTTAGAGAGAGTTTTTTCTAAAAAAACAACTGTCATTTGTCTTTAGAGACGGTCTTTTCCAGAAAACAACTGTCATTTGTCTTTAGAGAGAGTTTTTTCTAAAAAAACAACTGTCATTTGTCTTTAGAGACGGTCTTTTCCAAAAAACAACTGTCATTTGTCTTTAGAAATAGATGTTTTCAAAAAACTACTGTCATTTGTCTTTAGAGATAGATGTTTCCAAAAAACAACTGTCATTTGTCTTCAGAGATAGATGTTCCCAAAAAACAACTGTCATTTGTCTTTAGAAATAGATGTTTTCAAAAAACAACTGTCATTTGTCTTTAGAGACGGTCTTTTCCAAAAAACAACTGTCATTTGTCTTTAGAGAGAGTTTTTTCCAAAAAACAACTGTCATTTGTCTTTAGAGATAGATGTTTCCAAAAAACAACTATCATTTGTCTTTAGAAATAGATGTTTCCAAAAAACAACTGTCATTTGTCTTTAGAGTCAGTTTTTTCTAAAAAAACAAGTGTCATTTGTGTTTAGAGACGGTCTTTTCCAAAAAACAACTGTCATTTGTCTTTACAGACAGCCTTTGCCAAAAAACAATTGTCATTTGTCTTTAGAAACAGACCTTTCTAAAAAAATAACTGTCTTTTGTATTTATTCATAAAAAAAATCGTTATATCCTTTTAGAAACTATGTTTTTCGAAACTTTAATTCTAAGTACATAAAAAAGCATTTTCTAAACATATCTCTTTTTATATTCAATTCAAAATGTAAGTATACATTAAACAAAAATGTTTATGTGTATTTGGAAGCGGACACTGTACAAAGTAAGTATCATTTCAAAAGTTCGCTTTGAGTTTCGCCGACATGATGCGAGATTGCCTACACTCTTCCGCGATACGATCTTGAAACAAATCATTTCGTTATCAAGGTACGTTGAAAAGAAGAAATCGCGTAGAGAAGTCGTCGGAGTCCATTATATTATGAACGTAATCATCAATGTTAATCTACTTTTAATAATGATCATCGAACGCTGGTACGACAAGTCATTCCTTCCAATTGACAGTTGTATTAATGTCAACTTGTTATCTGCGCGGGTCTTTCATTCTAATAACTTATTATTATAAAAGATGATTCTACTGTTTTTATCGATACGTAAAATTAATTAACAAACATTGTTTATTACGACATATAAACAGTAAATAAATTTAAAATAGACCCCTTCCTAAATAGGAGGTTTCTTCCACCATATTTACCAGATTTAGTTACCTGATATTGAAAAAATTGTACTGGAAAAACAACGTTTCTCATAATGACAAATCCTGCAGAATATACTGGATTTTAAACATTGAAATAAATGAATTATTTCACTTTGATATATTTGATATATAAATAATAATATTTTTTCAACGAACCTCGTATATAATATACAACAAGTCCCCGCCATTGAGTACTGGATAATTCACATAATATAACGAGGATAAATTAATAAGTGGGATCCTTCCAGCATCGATTACGTAATTGGAAAGTTGGCAGACTCAAAGATAACTTGATTATGAGCGAGCACGTGATATATAGAGCGTTCCATTAAATCTGTTATCAGAGGCTTAATCTGTAATGCGGGTTGTCGTGTACAGCATTAACGTCAGACTTGATTTGCAGGCTTGTCAGCAGCCCGCAAATCAACTATATATACTTATACCCTACTACTACACTATTAAAAAGTTTGTTATTTTTTTCATTTTCTTTTTATTTTTTGTAAATATACTAAAATGGTTTTTTTGAAATATGTAAATCGTTATTTTTGGGGTAAACTATGCTCAGAAGTTACGGGCTAGATTTTGACAGAATTAATCTCTGTGTGACAACTTTTGGTGCAAATTGAACATGGAAAAGCCTTTTTTGACAAACTTTACTCGAAAGGGCTAGATTTTGACAGAGTTAAACTCAGTGTGACAATTTTTAGTTCAAATCGAACATGGAAAAGCATTTTTTGACAAACTTCACTCGAAAGGGCTAGATTTTGACAGAATTAATCTCTGTGTGACAACTTTTGGTTCAAATTGAACATGGAAAAGCTTTTTTTGACAAACTTTACTCGAAAGGGCTAGATTTTGACAGAGTTAAACCCAGTGTGACAATTTTTAGTTCAAATCGAACATGGAAAAGCATTTTTTGACAAACTTCACTCGAAAGGGCTAGATTTTGACAGAGTTAAACTCAGTGTGACAATTTTTAGTTCAAATCGAACATGGAAAAGCATTTTTTGACAAACTTCACTCGAAAGGGCTAGATTTTGACAGAATTAATCTCTGTGTGACAACTTTTGGTTCAAATTGAACATGGAAAAGCTTTTTTTGACAAACTTCACTCGAAAGGGCTAGATTTTGACAGAGTTAAACTCAGTGTGACAATTTTTAGTTCAAATCGAACATGGAAAAGCATTTTTTGACAAACTTCACTCGAAAGGGCTAGATTTTGACAGAGTTAAACTCAGTGTGACAATTTTTAGTTCAAATCGAACATGGAAAAGCATTTTTTGACAAACTTCACTCGAAAGGGCTAGATTTTGACAGAATTAATCTCTGTGTGACAACTTTTGGTTCAAATTGAACATGGAAAAGCTTTTTTTGACAAACTTTACTCGAAAGGGCTAGATTTTGACAGAGTTAAACTCAGTAGGACAATTTTTAGTTCAAATCGAACATGGAAAAGCATTTTTTGACAAACTTTACTCGAAAGGGCTAGATTTTGACAGAATTAATCTCTGTGTGACAACTTTTGGTTCAAATCGAACATGGAAAAGCCTTTTTTTGACAAACTTTACTCGAAAGGGCTAGATTTTGACAGAGTTAAACCCAGTGTGACAATTTTTAGTTCAAATCGAACATGGAAAAGCATTTTTTGACAAACTTCACTCGAAAGGGCTAGATTTTGACAGAGTTAAACTCAGTGTGACAATTTTTAGTTCAAATCGAACATGGAAAGGCATTTTTTGACAAACTTCACTCGAAAGGGCTAGATTTTGACAGAGTTAAACTCAGTGTGACAATTTTTAGTTCAAATCGAACATGGAAAAGCATTTTTTGACAAACTTCACTCGAAAGGGCTAGATTTTGACAGAATTAATCTCTGTGTGACAACTTTTGGTTCAAATTGAACATGGAAAAGCCTTTTTTGACAAACTTCACTCGAAAGGGCTAGATTTTGACAGAGTTAAACTCAGTGTGACAATTTTTAGTTCAAATCGAACATGGAAAAGCATTTTTTGACAAACTTCACTCGAAAGGGCTAGATTTTGACAGAGTTAAACTCAGTGTGACAATTTTTAGTTCAAATCGAACATGGAAAAGCATTTTTTGACAAACTTCACTCGAAAGGGCTAGATTTTGACAGAATTAATCTCTGTGTGACAACTTTTGGTTCAAATTGAACATGGAAAAGCTTTTTTTGACAAACTTTACTCGAAAGGGCTAGATTTTGACAGAGTTAAACTCAGTAGGACAATTTTTAGTTCAAATCGAACATGGAAAAGCATTTTTTGACAAACTTTACTCGAAAGGGCTAGATTTTGACAGAATTAATCTCTGTGTGACAACTTTTGGTTCAAATCGAACATGGAAAAGCCTTTTTTGACAAACTTTACACGAAAGGGCTAGATTTTAACAGAATTAAACTCAGTGTGACAATTTTTGAGTTCAAATTGAACATGGAAAAGCCTTTTTTGACAAACTTCACTCGAAAGGGCTAGATTTTGACAGAATTAAACTTAGTGTGAGAATTTTTGAGTTCAAATTGAACATGGAAAAGCCTTTTTTGACAAACTTTACTCGAAAGGGCTAGATTTTGACAGAATTAAACTCAGTGTGACAATTTTTAGTTCAAATCGAACATGGAAAAGCCTTTTTTGACAAACTTTACTCGAAAGGGCTAGATTTTGACAGAATTAATCTCTGTGTGACAATTTTTAGTTCAAATCGAACATGGAAAAGCATTTTTTTGACAAACTTCACTCGAAAGGGCTAGATTTTGACAGAATTAATCTCAGTGAGACAATTTTTGGTTCAAATTGAATATCGATTAGCCATTTCTGAAAAAATTAAACACAAAAAAGTCATTTTTGAAATTGGAGTCCGAGAAGCTTTTTATTACAAAAAAAACTTTGAGAGCTGCAATTTTTCGATAGAAATGAATTCAAAATTGCCAGGTATTGACGAAATGAAACTCAGGTAGTTAATTTAATAACCATAAGAGTAAGTTTTCGAAAAAATTAATCCCAAAGAACATGTTTTTTGACCAAATAAACTCACAATAACAATTTTCGAACCAACTTGCCTCAATTAAATCCCAATTAAAAATGTTTTTCGAACTAAAAAAATTCAAATTAAACTTTCCAATAATTTTTTTGAAGAAACCTATTTTGTAAATAACATTTTTTGAACAAAATCAACACCGTTTTTTCATAAAATCAAACTCGAAGTAACCATTTTCGATCTAAATTAATTTATAAAATATTTTTTCAAGAAAATTCCTTTAAAGAAACTGTTTTTGATGAACCCCAAAGCCATGATTTGATTATTTTTCACGAAATCAAATGGGGAAAAGCTTTATGGCCACCAAAAAGAAAGCCGGAGAAACAATTTAACGTATATATTGGTTGAAATCTCTAATTCAATCAATTTTTCCTTCAAATATGTTATTCGAATCGTTATACGCAGGTTTACCCCCTAATTATAACAGTTTTTTCCAAAATATTTTTTGCAAAAGCTTTTCTGACGTTCCTAACCTAATTTTTTCCTCTTATGAATATCTCTCGGAATTTATTAACTTGCACACAATTCCAAATACTAAATAACTCGTTTATTTACTTTCTATATGGAATTCAACGGAAAAAAACGTATTTCTAGCCCCTTTTTTTCAGTTTTCTACCCCCATACTACAACTTTTTAAAAACTGACTAGTGTGTAGTGAATATCTGTGTACCTAAATGAAAATTATTTAGGCGACTATCGCAAGTAAACGCGTATAAATGTACACTTATATATACGCGCGAGGCGGCAATTTTCAAAGCCGTCTCCGTTGATGGTTGCGAATGGTTTCGATAATAAATCGCTTGGAATCAGCACCGCTGTTCATAAAAAGTCGCCGCTATCGCATTAATTATGATCCCGCTGTTCACTGGCCTGATCTCAAACAGTTTGCATATGGACATCATAAATAACTGTCAGTTATATCTGCAAACTTGCCGGCATTCTACAACATTCTCGGCAAATTTAAATCAGTTCTTCTTAAACGAAGACATTTTAATAGCTTAGACTCTCGTGTATATCATTAGTTCGTTATTTTTCGTTTCTTCTAATTTCAATTTCAACAAATAATTTCAATACATTCGTTTAAAATAAGTAATTATAAACTCGATTAAGTATAATCGATGAAGATGACTTCCGTTTCTTGCAAGTGACGCAAATGTCTTAGAACGAAATAATCATGGCGGAAAGAAAATGGGCGGAGCCTTAAACTAACCTAACCTAATCTAACCCAACCTAACTACAATTCATACAAGCCTACATCTTATATAAAAAATCTTGAAACTTATTTCATTTTTCGTAACCAAAGTCGCGATTGCTACTAAATTGTATTACAGAAACTTCAGTATTTACTTCTTTCTGAGATTATTTATCATGACACACCGTATTCTGTCAAATGTCAAATGTCAAAGGGTCTATTTGACCTATTTGGACGTATCTTTGTACCTTTCTCCACATGTTTTAGGATGGGACAAACTTCTAACGAAGCTGAAATCTCTAAATCATCCTAAAACGACCAGTGTTTCAAGCAACTCGGCCTTTATGTACCCGTAAGCCTCATCTATCTGCACCAAAGCATCTGGTCATCTACAGTAACTCTACCAATCAACCCCTGTTCGTTTAATGCAGTTCCACGACTCCCCATTCGCGAAACTGTACATGCTACTTAGGGGTTAGTGTATGTCCTTCGAACAAGGAAGAATACGCTGCAGTAATTTCAACTCTTCTTGAATATTTGTCGATGATCCTCCATTTTGTCGACATGCGCCTTCCATTCTAGTCTTTTCCTTCGACTACATTCGTTATCTGGTCGTAGGCCTTTCTAATATCTGCAATAACCTAGAAACTGGTTTTTTAGCTCATATTGCATGATTCTAATTCCAATTTTCAGATATTTTTCTGCTTAGAACACTTTTAAATATTGTATTTGCAGGTTCAGTACATTAAAATCAGTTAGAGCCAGAGTTAGTAGAACTTAAGTCGATGTCTAGTCTCGAAGAAATCAACAAATTGCACTTTGAAACCCTGAAACACTCTACCTACAGTCTAGATTTTGCTTCTTCACATTTTCATCTCTTCAGATGGTACAAGAGATGTTAGATATGCTTAAGACATGGACGTTTACGGAACGATTCAAAGGGCTTCGTAACCAACTGAAAACTTTATACTAGGAAGTTATGTGTAAGTTTTTAGCTCTCAGGATGCAAATTCAATCACGTAGAAAAGTTTCTTCACGTCTAATTAGTTCTAAAAACGCAATAAATTCATCTAAGATAATTTTTCGTATATTGAAACTGTATTTTTATTGTTTTCGCTGTAAATTTGTCTCTATATCTTGGTGGTTTTTCTTTGTAATGTTCGATTTCACGTAAACCGATGTTTAGTTGCCACAACGGCAATCGATCACGAGATCCAGTGATTAATGAGACGAAACAGAGCAACGCAAACATGTGCAAGAAACAATGGATGATAAATCTGTAACATCAATCATATTTGGAACTGTTGATATAAAATTTGACCACGTTTACTTTAGGCGACATTAATGACTTAACGAAGGCCTCGGGTTTGGCGCGGACCGGAATTTGCAAAGATTTACGAATTCTTTTGTACTATCCCATCTCTTACGTACATACATACATATGTATTGATATTTCAAATTTCCCGCTGTCAGTATATAAATTTTTTTTATTAAAAACCATCTTTAATTTTGTCATGTAGATAATGTAGGAAACTACCTCGCGCTGAGCTTGATAAAGATGGTCCATCGAGTCGGCGAAAGGCGTGGTTTCATCCTGCAGAGGCAGGACTAATAAACGTGACGTCGCTACGCAAGATGGCTGCTACAAATAGTACACAACTGGTATTTCTTTTCGATTTTCTTTTTTATCTTTTAGTCCTTATTAAGATATTTTATTATTATTTCCTCGACAACAACGCGATATTTTATGGAAGAATTATTATTACAGTAAAGTAAATCAGATGGATAATTATTTTTAAACGTAAATTACTCATAAACACCTGTTGAAATTGCGCACACTTGTTACGCATATATTGAGAAAAATTTGAAAAAAAAATGATTGAAACAAATAACTTATCTCGATTTAACAGAAAAATTAATTATATTTGGAAAGTTTGTTAATTATTTAAAAATATTTCACGATAAAAATGTACTTACGTCATAGAAAAAAGTGAGGTTAGATGTTGTCAGATTTTGAAAGTATTAAGGAGATTGGGGAAATATAGAACTGAATTTTTTATACAAACAAGCTGATTTTCAACACCAATTGCTTTTATTTCTCGTATTTTCTATTCACGTATGAATCTTTTCGAATCACATATCACTGAATTGAATGTAAAATTTTGATAATCGGTAGCTATAACGACTACAGCCAAAACGTAGACATCTGGATAATGAAGAAACCATTATTTTACCCATGGTAGCTTCCTTAAAGTTTCTTCTAGAATCTGTGTATAAACAGAGACTTCAAAATGCGGAATTTCTTCAAATATTACTCAAAACTATTCCAAAGTTTGATAAACTACATTAGAAACTTGATTTTGTATACATGGAAAAGTTGTAAATCCAAAAATTACTTTCCAAGATGTTATACACTTACTTGGAATATTAAGGCTTTATATTTGTTTAATTATTTAATAAACAGACACCCTCGATACTATGTATATAAATAGTTACCTCCTGGATACACATAATCACGATGATTCATTAATTTGTTGATTTCATCTCCTTTCGCAGTGACTAAGATAGATGTCCTTCCATTTGTACGTCGCTCAAAAAGCAGAAAAGATTAATGATACTATTTATACCCTCGCCGTCGAAACGGGTGTAAATTTACCCCCGTCATTCAACACAGTTAAAACACGCGACGAAAGACCCACCACCGCCATATTCGAAACATATTTTTACCTACTTAATTCGAAATAATTCTTTGTACCGTTTGTCGATTGTAAACGTCGATCGGATTTTCCAATCGCCCTGTATACATACGCATTGTGATGATTATCGGCTGACGGACAGCTGATGGCCGGGTCCGGCGCATGATTCCTAATAAAGAAAAGCCAGTTCACCGACATTCTTTTGTCGATCGATGCCAACGATAACTTATCAAAGAATTTAAAAATAATTACATCCGATACAAGAGATCGAAGAGTGAATCGCGTCTGTCCATCAATGTTTCAGAATAACGAGAGGTAAAATCAGGAGCTCAGATCTCGCAGATATATTTATAAAAGTATATAAACCGAACGAACGAGAACACCATCTCGGTTACCTACCCGAAGAATTTAAAATTTAAGAATTCACTTCTTGTTTTGCATCTACAGTCGTTTTTATTCTCAAATGATTTACCATAGAGTCAGAAGTCATCAGCTTCATGAATTCTTATGTTAAGATGATGCGACAGTTGACATACGACACATGACAGACGACAGGCAAACGGAAATATACTTTGACTTTTGTGTCATAGATATTGCGGTTTTGCGGTTGGAAATCTTCGATATTTTGTACAATCTTTCATGTTGAGATCAATTACAGTATAATTTGGATCAGAAACCGAATTCTTTCAGTGTTTTACTGATTAAAAGTATGTTAAGATGCCATTATAAAGCGTTTGATAGCCAAAACGGAAGGAAATGGTTATGGAAAAGTAGATGACGAGTATAAGAACTAAATTAGACCAAATAAGGTCACGGGATGACTTCAGAAACTACACACATCTAAAACAAGAAATAAATTGCACGAATTTACAAAGCGAGAATCATAACTATACATAAAAAATGAAACAACTCTTGGAAATCACAGAAATGACAGACGACACTCGACAGGTGACACACGACAGACAAACGGAAATTTACTTTGACTTTTGTGTCAGAGATATTGCAGTTTTGCGGTTGGAAATCTTCGATATTTTGTACAATCTTTCATGTTGAGATCAATTACAGTATAATTTGGATCAGAAACCGAATTCTTTCAGTGTTTTACTGATTAAAAGTATGTTAAGATGCCATTATAAAGCGTTTGATAGCCAAAACGGAAGGAAATGGTTATGGAAAAGTAGATGACGAGTATAAGAACTAAATTAGACCAAATAAGGTCACGGGATGACTTCAGAAACTACACACATCTAAAACAAGAAATAAATTGCACGAATTTACAAAGCGAGAATCATAACTATACATAAAAAATGAAACAACTCTTGGAAATCACAGAAATGACAGACGACACTCGACAGGTGACACACGACAGACAAACGGAAATTTACTTTGACTTTTGTGTCAGAGATATTGCAGTTTTGCGGTTGGAAATCTTCGATATTTTGTACAATCTTTCATGTTGAGATCAATTACAGTATAATTTGGATCAGAAATCGAATTCTTTCAGTGTTGTATTAACTAAAAGTATTTTCTTACAATCCAAAACCGACAACTCATAACACAGCTCTTAATAGAAAAATCAACTATGTCACAACCAGATTTCGATCATTCAATTTAATCACCACTCGACGACATGTCTTCTTTAGTTCAAATGAAAAACGTCTCAGCAGATGGTTTCCTTTTGTCTGCCGTTATATCGGAAACACAAAATTTTAACTTACCGTTAAAATGCGCCAACGATTAGACGAAATGAAAAACGAAAATAAAATATATAGTTACAGAGTAATTCACTTAACCTAACCTAACATTTTTTGGTGTGGGTGGGAAAATCTTCGAAAGACGCCTGGAAAGGTGTCCCAGGTGTGGTGGATTCGCCCGTTAACCGGACGTCTGCCAGCTAAACACCCACCCAACCGTTCTTAGCGAACGTCGCGTCACATGCGCCGGCATAAAACTAAACCTAACCTAACCTAACCTAACTTAACTACACCAATTTCCCCGCCGATTTAGCGTTATATCTACTACTAATGTCATTTTTAACTTCTTCTGTTTGAAGAATGAAGAATTGAGCGTTGAATTTATTATTTTAACGTAACAAAAGTTGATAACAATATTGGGGGTAGAGCTTAAACCAATTACAAGCGTGCAGATTTCGATATTTGGAATTTATAGTGGTATATAAAGTGGTTTAGATACTAAATTCCCTTAAATGAATCCTCCAGGAATTGTATTACGTAGTTGGACTACCTTTTCGTTTACCTGAACGCGTACCTACCTGTTTATTCTATTGTCCGAAACCGGCACTTAATAACGAGTTTTTGAGCGCGTATCGCCGCCACTGGTTTCGTGTGTCAAGTTCAGAAAGACCGTAGCAAAGAGTAAATTAACATTGAAAAAAGATATTGTTTGCTACCTCTCCGAGCCGTCATCATTTATCTAACGTCAACAATACCTGTCCGGGATTTGACAGTCCTATCAAAGCATAAATAATAGAGAAACACTGAAGGGGATCGAATGTTAAGGTAAAAACATCTATAAAGCCATTACCGCGTAACGGAAATAGAGATGGGCGATATAACATACGTTATTTTTTATTATTTATATAGTCGAACGCATTCTGGGGTGTAATTTACAGTTAAACACACGCTAAAACTGCCCCTGTCTCGTTCGTGTTCGTGTAAATAACAAATAGAAGCACTACCATCGAGGTAGAGTAATGTAGTAGTGTAGGTTTGCCCTAAAACGGGTATATCTGAGAAGATTCGATGAATAGGACTTTAATAAGGTTATAAAATCAACGTAACTTGTGATTCGAGGGGTCGTAGGATAATTATTAGACTAAATGTGTATTTGTATTATGTATTTTTAAATGTATACTGCTTAATGGAGTCGAGGATGACCTCGTTGAGGTGTTCTTCATCTTGGATTTTCTTACGATTAGTCTAGACATTAAACGTGGTGTTTGAATGACAGTCCAGGTATTCGGTCTTGGTTAGTTCTTCCTTCGGCATGTTCTTTTTGACTTCTGGTGTGATTTCCATCATGTAAATGTTCTAATTTAACTGTTTTATTCTCAGTTTTCTTATTATTAGTTGTCGTTTCATTATTTTTGTCTGTCTACATACATTTATTTTTCTTATTAGTTTCCTTTCCACTCTTTGCTTTCAATTTCTTTTGTTATTGGATCTTATTGCTTAGAATTTGTGGTCATCGCTGTTTAGTTTTGTCTTTCATTCGTCTCTTTTTTTAATTTTGTTTCTTTTATCTTTATTATTATCATTATTTCCTGTTTCGGATCGGTAAAAATCTTCTTTCAGTTCTAGTTTTCTTAGTATTGATTCATCTGGTTCAAACTCTGCTTTCCTGTACCAGATTTTTGATCCTTTTTATCTCATTTTCTTGCTTTTACGTCACTTGCTTTTTCTACGTCTTGGTTGTTATTTTATGTCGACATTTTCCTTCGTTTTCCTTGATTTCTGGCCTTCCATTCCACCAGTTTATCACAGTTATTTTATTAATATCTTCTCTATTGATGTTAATACTGTTCCTATTCTTTTTATATCTTTATTAATTCTTGTAATAAATTCTTCAGTTCCAATTTTTGATCTTTTCCATCTCTAAAGTTGTATGGTAGCGATTTTCATTACAGATACAGTGAAATCTCTCTCGGTAAAATATTATATTACTTTGATGCCGGCATATAGACGAAAATCAATCAAGTGACGCGTGATACAAAGGTTGTAATTTATTATTTGTCGCTTCTCATAGGTAATCAAAAAGAATACCTGTCAGTACCTGTAGTTCACGGTTCGACTATTAAAGTACAAAAGACTAACCTCAAGTTTTTTTTTTCTTTTTCTAAATGCGTTTCTAATACGTACAATGGTAAGTAGTTGGCTGTTGAAATGAATAACATGACTGTGCCGTTTTCAAAATTATCTGCAGCGTATTTAATAACGTGGAGCTTATCTTCTAGTCGATAAAATAAACAACGGTTATTATAAATAAAACTACGAACATCTTTACGAAATCCTTTACATATTTTCGTTGCATTCACCATAATAACGCAGTTTGAATCCGTGATGTCTTCGAAAAAACTTCTTGTCCTTTTTTTTTTTCGTATCTTCTTTGGTAAAGAACGTAGACGGTGTCTCATGCCAATTTCATTAATGACTTCGTCTTCATCTTCTTCAGAATGCGTCTATAGAGCCACATCTCAAGTTTTTTGATAATTTGACTTATCCAAGTCCAGGTTTCCACTCCATCCAGAAGTTTTAACCAAACATGATGTTCCATGAATCTTATTCCGACGTGGAGGTCTAGATTTCTGTTTAATAATTGTCAACAGCTTTCTAGTACTTCGTCGTTGGTGATTCTGTAAGTCCAATGTATCTTCAGGATGCGTCTATAGAGCCACATCTCAAGCTTTTTGATAATTTGACTTATCCAAGTCCAGGTTTCCACTCCATCCAGAAGTTTTAACCAAACATGATGTTCCATGAATCTTATTCCGACGTGGAGGTTTAGATTTCTGTTTAATAATTGTCAACAGCTTTCTAGTACTTCGTCGTTGGTGATTCTGTAAGTCCAATGTATCTTCAGGATGAGTCTATAGAGCCACATCTCAAGCTTTTTGATAATTTGACTTATCCAAGTCCAGGTTTCCACTCCATCCAGAAGTTTTAACCAAACATGATGTTCCATGAATCTTATTCCGACGTGGAGGTTTAGATTTCTGTTTAATAATTGTCAACAGCTTTCTAGTACTTCGTCGTTGGTGATTCTGTAAGTCCAATGTATCTTCAGGATGCGTTTATAGAGCCACATCTCAAGCTTTTTGATAATTTGACGTATCCAAGTCCAGGTTTCCACTCCATCCAGAAGTTTTAACCAAACATGATGTTCCATGAATCCTATTCCGACGTGGAGGTCTAGATTTCTGTTTAATAATTGTCAACAGCTTTCTAGTACTTCGTCGTTGGTGATTCTGTAAGTCCAATGTATCTTCAGGATGCGTCTATAGAGCCACATCTCAAGCTTTTTGATAATTTGACTTATCCAAGTCCAGGTTTCCACTCCATCCAGAAGTTTTAACCAAACATGATGTTCCATGAATCTTATTCCGACGTGGAGGTTTAGATTTCTGTTTAATAATTGTCAACAGCTTTCTAGTACTTCGTCGTTGGTGATTCTGTAAGTCCAATGTATCTTCAGGATGCGTTTATAGAGCCACATCTCAAGCTTTTTGATAATTTGACTTATCCAAGTCCAGGTTTCCACTCCATCCAGAAGTTTTAACCAAACATGATGTTCCATGAATCTTATTCCGACGTGGAGGTCTAGATTTCTGTTTAATAATTGTTAACAGCTTTCTAGTACTTCGTCGTTGGTGATTCTGTAAGTCCAATGTATCTTCAGGATGCGTTTATAGAGCCACATCTCAAGCTTTTTGATAATTTGACTTATCCAAGTCCAGGTTTCCACTCCATCCAGAAGTTTTAACCAAACATGATGTTCCATGAATCTTATTCCGACGTGGAGGTCTAGATTTCTGTTTAATAATTGTTAACAGCTTTCTAGTACTTCGTCGTTGGTGATTCTGTAAGTCCAATGTATCTTCAGGATGCGTTTATAGAGCCACATCTCAAGCTTTTTGATAATTTGACTTATCCAAGTCCAGGTTTCCACTCCATCCAGAAGTTTTAACCAAACATGATGTTCCATGAATCTTATTCCGACGTGGAGGTCTAGATTTCTGTTTAATAATTGTCAACAGCTTTCTAGTACTTCGTCGTTGGTGATTCTGTAAGTCCAATGTATCTTCAGGATGAGTGTATAGAGCCACATCTCAAGCTTTTTGATAATTTGACTTATCCAAGTCCAGGTTTCCACTCCATCCAGAAGTTTTAACCAAACATGATGTTCCATGAATCTTATTCCGACGTGGAGGTCTAGATTTCTGTTTAATAATTGTCAACAGCTTTCTAGTACTTCGTCGTTGGTGATTCTGTAAGTCCAATGTATCTTCAGGATGCGTTTATAGAGCCACATCTCAAGCTTTTTGATAATTTGACTTATCCAAGTCCAGGTTTCCACTCCATCCAGAAGTTTTAACCAAACATGATGTTCCATGAATCTTATTCCGACGTGGAGGTCTAGATTTCTGTTTAATAATTGTCAACAGCTTTCTAGTACTTCGTCGTTGGTGATTCTGTAAGTCCAATGTATCTTCAGGATGCGTCTATAGAGCCACATCTCAAGCTTTTTGATAATTTGACTTATCCAAGTCCAGGTTTCCACTCCATCCAGAAGTTTTAACCAAACATGATGTTCCATGAATCTTATTCCGACGTGGAGGTTTAGATTTCTGTTTAATAATTGTCAACAGCTTTCTAGTACTTCGTCGTTGGTGATTCTGTAAGTCCAATGTATCTTCAGGATGCGTTTATAGAGCCACATCTCAAGCTTTTTGATAATTTGACTTATCCAAGTCCAGGTTTCCACTCCATCCAGAAGTTTTAACCAAACATGATGTTCCATGAATCTTATTCCGACGTGGAGGTCTAGATTTCTGTTTAATAATTGTTAACAGCTTTCTAGTACTTCGTCGTTGGTGATTCTGTAAGTCCAATGTATCTTCAGGATGCGTTTATAGAGCCACATCTCAAGCTTTTTGATAATTTGACTTATCCAAGTCCAGGTTTCCACTCCATCCAGAAGTTTTAACCAAACATGATGTTCCATGAATCTTATTCCGACGTGGAGGTCTAGATTTCTGTTTAATAATTGTCAACAGCTTTCTAGTACTTCGTCGTTGGTGATTCTGTAAGTCCAATGTATCTTCAGGATGAGTGTATAGAGCCACATCTCAAGCTTTTTGATAATTTGACTTATCCAAGTCCAGGTTTCCACTCCATCCAGAAGTTTTAACCAAACATGATGTTCCATGAATCTTATTCCGACGTGGAGGTCTAGATTTCTGTTTAATAATTGTCAACAGCTTTCTAGTACTTCGTCGTTGGTGATTCTGTAAGTCCAATGTATCTTCAGGATGCGTTTATAGAGCCACATCTCAAGCTTTTTGATAATTTGACTTATCCAAGTCCAGGTTTCCACTCCATCCAGAAGTTTTAACCAAACATGATGTTCCATGAATCTTATTCCGACGTGGAGGTCTAGATTTCTGTTTAATAATTGTCAACAGCTTTCTAGTACTTCGTCGTTGGTGATTCTGTAAGTCCAATGTATCTTCAGGATGAGTGTATAGAGCCACATCTCAAGCTTTTTGATAATTTGACTTATCCAAGTCCAGGTTTCCACTCCATCCAGAAGTTTTAACCAAACATGATGTTCCATGAATCTTATTCCGACGTGGAGGTCTAGATTTCTGTTTAATAATTGTCAACAGCTTTCTAGTACTTCGTCGTTGGTGATTCTGTAAGTCCAATGTATCTTCAGGATGCGTCTATAGAGCCACATCTCAAGCTTTTTGATAATTTGACTTATCCAAGTCCAGGTTTCCACTCCATCCAGAAGTTTTAACCAAACATGATGTTCCATGAATCTTATTCCGACGTGGAGGTTTAGATTTCTGTTTGGAAACATTCAGGAATTCTGCCTTTCGAGCTGTTTCAATTCTGATCTTGATTTCTACGTCTGGATCCATTTGATCAATATCAATATTTTAGTATTGATAAGCAAAATTCAATGCTCAGAAACCCAAAAGCTCTATTTTAGTCTTAAGCAAATGTCAAATCTCTTATTGATACATTGAAGTCTTCTAAGGCGAAAAATGAGGCTTTGGATGTATCTATAAACGAAGTAATCTCAGGGTATTTGATGGGTTTTGCATTTTTGCCTCTTGGTACTGCAAATTTGATCATCTACCTTCTAAATACCTTTTGCAATCATTCCAAGCAGCAAGTGGAGCCCTCGATTTATTTAAATCACGAAAATAAACTCTGTAGGCTTCACAAAGTTTTCCATGGACATTTGAATGAAATTTTATATCTTGTACTTTATTAAATGTACCAAATTTGTAACAAAACGTATCAGCATCGTATTTATACTTTCTAGATGACATCATAACCTCTTTGTTTGTTTTGACATCAGTTTGACAGTTACGTCATCTCAATTCCTGGCGGTATTTTCAAAAACAATATAATTATCGAATTCTCTTTATTAATAAAACTTTCAGAGGTATCCGAGTGATTAAGTTAAATGAATGATCCTAATTATGAAATTTTGAACTATCATCCTTTTAATTTATACCACTAGAAAAATAAATTCTTTTCCAGTTTTTTTTTTTTTTTAGTTTAAGAACCAACATCGCCACGAATCGATTTTTCTTTGATATCCGAAAGAAGAAAATACTATGAGCAATTACACAAAAAATTCTCAAGCTAAATATATGGATTTTTATGGCAAAACCGCCAGACATTCCGCGTGATTGCTTTCTACAAAAATGGTCAATCAATCTCTTTTAAATCAGAACTAAAAGAATCGATTGTCTTCCATCAACAAGATGGTAAGAAAAAAAAAGAAAATAGCCGACAATTACCTTTCCTTATATACGAATGCAATCGAAGTAAAAAAATTTGGTGTAGCCGCTTTTCTCACCAGTAGCTTCCCGTTTCGAATTCTTCGTATTAAAGAGAGGAAGTTGTGCCAAAAAAACAGGAAATACAAAATTGGGGGGCCGGTTAAACCAGTTATCGGCGTTCAGTGTGGTCGATCTTCTACGTTTTTTCAGCTAACATTCCAATGAGCAGCATTCCTGCTATTTTCCCACGTGATTCCTGCTTTTGGAATACGTCCGTTCAGATGGCAATACCTTATAAGAAATTTTCCTTCGTTTTAGACCTCCTATAACCGGTAAAAGTCGAAATAAGATGTTCCTTGCTCCAAAAGCCTTTACTAGATTGTCTCCACGTGTTTCCCTGCTGGTAATTAACCTTCCGTTTTGTGCTCTGCTAGTATATAGTTAAGTTATACAGATCTTCTGGATCTTCAGTTTCAATCCTCTCCGCTACCTTCGCTACTTCTTTCCACTCAATCCCTCCTACTACATCTTTAGCCCGCTTGACTTCTTGTACCAACATATTTTTCCTTTTGATTCCTCCGGCGCTATTCCTTTTGCTGTGGCTGTTTTTAAACCCATGAAACTTGAACACTTGATTTCTCAGTAATGGATTTGACTTTTTCTTGTTCTAATTACATTCCTCGAACGATTAGGAATAGATCTAATCAAGTTTAGATCAGGACTGTATGGTGACCGCTCCATAACTCGAAAACCGACGATATTGGCTGTGATTATCCAGAAACCACCACCACCATAAGTCAAATTCAGGCTCCAAAACGCAGGCGGGCTTGGTGATGAGCTGGAGCTGGAAATTTGGATCGATTGTCTTAGGGGTCGGATTATTTTCCTGCAGGCTTGGTCCTGGTAAGTTTAGGCGCTGATAGGAAAGGCCAGAGTTTGCTGGGGTTATCGCCAAACTTTGTTAGAAGAGGGGGCATCTAACGAAGAAGAGGTCGTCACTAGAGGTTATAAATCGCCTTCTGCTAGTTCCAGGTCGTCTATTAAATCCGTTTTCGATTGAAGCAATAACATGGACTAATCAAAGATCGTATTATCCTTTAATAAGAGTTTATTACAGCTACCACTGTTCGTGGGGATTTCAACTATGTCGTCGTGAATACGGTGAAGACATAAAAAGTTTGTGTGAAGCGAAATGTTTTAAATTCCAATTTGCTGCTCGGTTATTTGTGTAACAGTAGTCATGTTATTCAACTACATTAACATTGTTTAACGACGTTTTACTTTTTAAAATTTGTCACATACTTTTTACTGGAAGAATTACTATTTTACTAGATTGAGATCGTACCTTATTCAGTTTTATTTCTTGTAGTCGTTTTCTTTTCCTTTTACGATTATTTAATCTTATTATTCTACTTAGTATTAAGTGGTTTCAATTAATTTGTAGTTAGATAAAGATGCAAGAATTGTATGAGTTGTGGCAACACTGTATTTCAATCAACATTGACGTCTGTCATTGCAACGCCATTAGCATATAACGAATTGTCAAAATATCTATGCGAAAATGGCCGCCGTTGGTTTTGTCGTTGTTGATTTTTTAGATTTTATTATAAATAGTTTATTTAAGTATTGCTTTTCAAATAATTTTAAATAAAAACGTGATTATGTTGGTTTTTCTTTTCGACTATATAATAACGTGATTAATGTAGATGATTGGTTGTTCAAACTTGCTGCGACATCTATTGCGAACATTACGAACTAACCACCGATTTACAACTATAAACGAAATTAGAAAAACCGATTCCTCCTGATGGAAACGCATTTAAAGAATATGTTTTTGTGACAGAAATGCAATAATTAATTAACGAAGAAACAGTAGATACAGTGGATGGAGAAAAAGTGAAGGAAAATATAGTAGACAGATGACAGACAAGTGACAGCTCTTTTTAACTTTACCTAGAGGTTAGAAAACAAAAAACGTCGTAGGATGAATTGAATCGGGTGGTCAACCATTTGGTAATCCCGAATGATCGTCATTAGTCAAATGCAGTTGCATAAATAGCTTAATGAAGAATATAACAGCCCTTGTCACCAGCAATTATCCTTTCGTTTCCTTATAATAGAGCTGGAATCACCACTCAGTTTAGATGTGTTGAAAAATGTCTAAATTCACTAAAAACGTCTCTATATCTTGAGCAAGAATTAATTCCAGCGTGTGAACCTCCTTGGTGGGAATTTACAAGTTTATGGCTTAAAAACTAAACTATAGAATGGGCTGGAAGGAATTGGCCCTTTGCTCAACGGTTCCAAGTTATCTCACAGTTGGATGTTGGGGAAAAGCTTCTTCAAAGGTTTTTATCTGTTTTCTGTTGATTAAAAATTTAGTCTAGACGTTGATTCATTAGAAGATGACCCACGTGAAGAAGGTTACTACTCCAGAAGATATTAAATTACTAGAGGATTAGAGGGAACGTGGACTGAAGAAAAAAAAACTGAAGGAGTTTTGTAAAACAACACCATGTGGTGTCGCTGAGATTGAACACCCACCATATAGCCCTAATTTGGTCCAGTTCGACTATTTTTGTTCACAAAGCTAAAGACGTTGATAAAATTAACGATAACGATGAAATTAAACAGAAACAGTGCGAAATTTCGACTCTGGCGTTAGGCTAAGAACTCGTGGGCCGAACTACGTTTTTAATGGGTTCGTATTAGGTTAGGAGACTTAATGACACCTCAACTATTGAATCATCGGAGCGTTAAGAAAGTTAATGATGGTTCAGTGAGCGTGTTTTGGATGCTTGTCACTTTAATTGTCAGTACACGGTGTATTTGCGAAGTAAATGACGAGGCGAAAAAAAAGTTTTTTTTGTGGGAAACATTATTTTTATTAGTTCTACAACGATGACTTTGCTCGTTGTCTAGTGGACCAGTGATTATGTATTCTATAGAATATTTTTTATTGTTTAGTAGACAGCTGTGTGGTTTTTTATTAATTTTTTGAATGGATTTTTCGATTTTAGTTAACATCCTATCCTCTACCGAAAACTTATGCGACAATTACACACTTTTGACAATTTTTTTTTCAAAATAACCTCGGATATCGATAGAAGGCTTAATTTTGAGAAAAAAATGTTCTATAAAGTTTTTCAAAAAACCCCATACTTTTCAAGTTATTGGTAATTTGGAAATTCGGAATTTTCTCATAGGTTTTTTGAAAATATCTCCAAAAATATGGATTTTAACGAAAATTTTATAATAAAAAAATTGTAGCAGATGAAAAACTGAACAAATCGGTTTTTTATAAAGTTTTCTAAGTGCAATATTGACACTTAATTTTCAAAAAAATCACGATTTTAAGAAAAAAAATTTGTAAATTTTTAAAAAAACCACCTTCTTTTCATGATATCTCAAAAATGATGAGAGATACGAATAAAAGTATAATTATAAAAAATATAGTTCTTTTTCTGACAAAAATTTTGGTTATTTTTTTGTTTTTGTCACACCAAAATTGACGGAGATATGATTGTTTAAAAAGCGCGCTGCAGCGCAATCGCAGTCACTCTCGAACCCTTTGACTCTTTACCGTTTCAAAATAAAAAGTTTTTCACTATATATTGTAATGAAAAAAGTTGTAGCCCTTTTAATTACCTTTAAAATGGTTTTTTATAAAGTGTTCTAAGTGCAATATTGAGCGAGATATTGAAGATCGAAGCCGATTTTTATTTTGTCTGAAATTTAATCGGTGTATTCAATGCCATCTAGCGGCGAGCAGATACATTTTATGTATTCTAATGAAATGGGGTTTTTGTAGTGCTTGAAATAAGCTTTAAAATAAGCACTATTAAAAGTCTTTTGCACATAAAATAAATGAGCTGTAATATAAATAAGAGGAACATCTAATGGTTTTTCCTTTTAAATCAATGGGTTCATAAGTGCCATTTCCACCAAAATTAAAATTAATCGTATTCCGTCTAGAATTAACTTATATAAAAAGTTTGATGTATTATAACAGTTTGGCTGTTTTAGGAAACTTAATTTTCAAAAAAATCACAATTTTAAGAAAAAAATTTTGTAAATTTTTAAAAAAACCACCTTCTTTTCATGATATCTCAAAAATGATGAAGGATACGTATAAAAGTATAATTATAAAAAATATAGTTCTTTTTCTGACAAAAATTTTGGTTATTTTTTTGTTTTTGTCACACCAAAATTGACGGAGATATAATTGTTTAAAAAGCGCGCTGCAGCGCAATCGCAGTCACTCTCGAACCCTTTGACCCTTTACCGTTTCAAAATAAAAAGTTTTTCACTATATATTGTAATGAAAAAAGTTGTAGCCCTTTTAATTACCTTTAAAATGGTTTTTTATAAAATGTAGTAGCATCAAAATTGAAGAAGTTATGAATAGATGTCTTTTGGAGTTATTTTGAGTACACTTCGATTTTTTGGTTTGGAAATAAATTTTTTCAATTTAGGGGTTGTTTGCAAGGGTTGTAAGGTTTTTAAGGGATTAAAAATGATACTATTATAAGGTAGTTGTGTTAAAAAATACTTTATATATTGACCCCTTAATATTAAATATGTTTTCTAGCTCTAAAATGGTTTAATGTCAATTTTCCCATTAAGGGGTTGTTTACACCCCTTAAAAATAATATGCGGAGCTCAAATAATTTCCACTTTTGAAGTTAAAGATAAGATGAGCCTAATTTCGAAATTTCATGCATATTTTTCGGTTTTTTCGAAATACAAAGTGTCTCAAAACGAAGATCACAGTTAAAAATACAATTTCGATAAAAAAATGACAGATAGTTTCTTTTAATTGTGTCAAAGAGGTCGATTTGTTAGCGTAAACTTTATATTTGACATAACCTCACAGTAAAAAGTTCGTAGGTGTTAAATCGGTACTGTATGGAGGCCAATTTCTTTGGTTATAGTGCTGCAGTTCAAGCACTGCACATAATGTTCTGAATTCCCTGTAAGTACGCATCCCATTTCAATTTAAAAAAAGTGAAGGCCTATAATTTCTCCCCTTTTTTACACAAACTGAATTTGGTAAGGGCGCAGTCCCGTATCTTTATGTATCCACGTTTAAATCGACAGCATGCTTCTGAATAGTCAATCCTGCTCGTCACGAGCACCGAGAACATTTTCGAGCGTTCTAGACGATCTTCAGCGCCCGGATTTTGTTCTCTACAAATTTCTCGATGCCTGGAGCATCATTTAAATGAAAAATTTCCAAGACACAAGCTACTGATTGACATATCATTGAACTTGCTTTTTACACACATTGTAAATTAACTAAAGTCCTGGGTTCCAAACAATTACGTTACGAATCGACTAAGAAAAACTATGAAAGATTTTCGGGAAAGAAATCTACAAAAATTGACCCCATTTCGACCCCAAATTGTTCCCAGAAAATATTTAATTGATTTATATAGTTTTGAAATAGCTTTTAATCAGCATTAATAAGCAATCTCGAGGTATCTACACTCATTCAACAATTTCTAGTTATATAAAAGATAAATTTGAAGGAAACAATATTTAATTGAATCATTAATTAAACTTCGAATCTAATTTTTATGGTTTAATTCTAATCGATTATGTCGCAGAGCCGCGTCGTTTTTATATTTACGACTTATGATTTGTAATCGGCATAATCGTAATTCATAACCTCACAAAAGGCAACCATTAACGAAATGAAATATAATTTTAGGTGTTTTTTTTTTCCTTTCTTGGAGTAGTAAATCTGTTGAATAATACCGACCGTGACATTCGCTTTTGTGAGCGCCCTCTCGTAACCCGCTGGTAGTGAATTACACGCAAAATTGCACACAGAGATCTATTTTCGAATGACATCATGAAAATATGAGGAAGGTCTTAGCGGGGGGCGACCGTCCGATAGATTTGACATAAATTAATGTGACAGCTCGGTTCGTCCTCTCGAACAGCTGTTCCGTGTACTCCTCGCGATTGTCCGACTTGTCAATTTTACCTTTCTCGAATATACATCGGGAAAAAAACTAAAATACTTCACTTACTTTACAAGAGACGAATTTAAAACGTCCAAAACAAAAAATTTTACTACAAATTGCATTTGCGAGGGATTTTCCTTCTCGATGCCACCATGTACGGCCAGACTAACCTAACCTAACCTAACCTAACCTAACCTAACCTAACCTAACAATTCGCAGAAAGTGTCAGTATCATCACAGCTCTCTAACCTTAATCGTCGAAGGAAAAATAAGCACAGCAGTTGTTTAGGTTGCTTAAAATCTGTTCTGAAGAGAAATCAATCGATTCAACGGTATGCAACGTGTTAGTTTGGGTCTAGTGGGTCCTAAACCATAATCTAGAACACCACAAAGAACTACGAATCTAGTTCTACATCCCAAATAGACTTTAGAAGTGCTAAAACCTCCTGATACCATTCGGTTGTTTTAACTGACGTACTATTTGGTCGAAGCAGTAATTTAAAACACATAGAAATACAGTTTATTTGGGCCACATTATACAGAAATCCAAAGTACTGAATTCTTTATATCGTAGTTGAGGTTAAGACAGATGGTAAAGTGATAATAAAGTGGACGGAGCTCAGAAATAACTACCGCCATCTCTAGGTCGTGCCAGGTACTTTTGGAACCGTCCTCGTAGTAGTTGGATAAGTAGCAGAAGAAGAACTGTGATTGTTATTGAACAAAACATGTTGAAACATGAAAAATTTGTATTTGAGCTTGTTAATTAATCGTATTTGGAAAAAATCGTTGCACAAGTTTTTATTTCATTTTTTTTTATCTTTTTTCTCAGTGTAATATTGTTTTCAATGTGTCATTCTTTTCGAAATCTTATCGGGAGTATTAATGGATAAAATATATCAGTGTTAGTTATGGTTTTGGCTTTTGTACAGTTGATTTATTGGGTACCGGACTTTTTATATATACCATGACAATCGTAATGGTGACACTTTATACAAATGGTCGCAAGGCGACTGTTGAAATTAGATTTATAGAGACGGATTCTTAGTATAATCGCTTGTTTGGGATACCTTCCAGCTTACCTGAACGTGTTATTATCTAAACAGGATGTAAGTTGTCGTTTTGAGGTTATGTAATGAAAACTAAGTATTTCCAATGACATTTTGAGGTTAAATTTCTCAATTTTGAGCACAACAGCACAACCATCAATTTGTTGATCGACTTTACAACAACATTACGACATTACAAATTTGAAGTACGAATCCAATTTTTCACACTCGGACGTATTAAATTGTGATATTTTTGACTGGTAGGTTTTCTATTCGATCCCACCTGGTATATTCAATTGATAAAATGTTGTGACACGTTTCCTTTTATTTATACGAGGTTCTAAATCATCGGCGATGCAAAACCAAATGAACAATAATCTGATATACGCGATTTTGTCATAAATAAAAAGGGATCAGCGTTTACTATATGCTACATATCTTAGGATTAGAATCGTCTGAAAATTTTTTCATTTTATCTGTAATGATTTGTGGATATATTGGGGTCTGTTGACTAACGGGCCGTATAACTTGATATAGGGCTCGATAAATTAAAAAATGTACACTCGAATCCCTCGTCGTTCTGTCGAGTTACGAAATCGAAACAATGTCATAAACATTGAAAAACAATAATTCGACGTCCCTTGGAACATTCTTTCTTCCGCCTACTAGTCGTAAAAATTATTTATTACGGCATTATATCGGACCATAATTTGCAATTCCGCACATGCCGCGTCTATAAAACTCAAATGAAATTCTAATTTTTATTCGGTTTATTTATAACATTTTTAAAGATTATCGCCGACTTAAACTCTCTATTAATACGATAATAATCAAATTAATGCACTATCCGTCAAACTAGATTTTATAAAACATTCGCTTCACTCAATAAATCCTGTGACTGACACATAGATGACGCTGTCATTGTCAAATCCATATGACATTTACGAAGTACCAACTTTCAACTATATGTCAAATTTCGTGACATTTCGATAAGTCAGAAATAAATGACAGTTATTTAAGTGAAGCTACTTCAAAATAATGGATACACAATAATTTCGTGTGTTAATGATGAATAGAAATAATGTATAATCTCAGTAATAGCTTCGAAATTGTTATTAGGACTGCTTTATCGAAAATATTCATTTTTTATCGCTGATGGTGAACGTCCAATCGGGGTGGTTATTCCAAAAAACATCAAAATAATTTACAAATTGGTTATACTTAATCGTAAATTAATTTTTTTTGAAATAGCTCGAATTGTAAAACATATCAGAAGGCAGAAGTGGATAATAGTCGAAAAATATTCAAGAAAGAAAACTT
This sequence comes from Diorhabda sublineata, assembly GCF_026230105.1. Taxonomy (NCBI): domain Eukaryota; kingdom Metazoa; phylum Arthropoda; class Insecta; order Coleoptera; family Chrysomelidae; genus Diorhabda; species Diorhabda sublineata. Next base: position 1,257,963 of record NC_079482.1, read on the forward strand.
TGGGCAGGGTTTTCAATATTAAAAACAAATTTTTCGAAAAAATAGTCAGTATTTAGTGATAACTATGGATTTGCTTTTTCAAATAAATTTTAAATCATGAAAAAATATGAATTTTTACACGAGTTATTGAACAATTCGTCCGCCTGCTTCTACGTGGTGCGTTTGGGGTTTTATATCTCTAAAATGATCAAATTTTTCGAAAAAATAGTCAGTATTTAGTGATAACTAGGGATTTGCTTTTTCAAATAAATTTTAAATCATGAAAAAATATGAATTTTTACACGAATTATTGAACAATTCTTCCGCCTGCTTCTACGAGGTGCGTTTGGGGTTTTATATCTCGAAAATTATCAAATTTTTCGAAAAATAGTCAGTATTTAGTGATAACTATGAATTTGCTTTTTCAAATAAATTTTAAATCATAAAAAAATATGAATTTTTACACGAATTATTGAACAATTCGTCCGCCTGCTTCTACGAGGTGCGTTTGGGGTTTTATATCTCGAAAATTATCAAATTTTTCGAAAAATAGTCAGTATTTAGTGATAACTATGAATTTGCTTTTTCAAATAAATTTTAAATCATAAAAAAATATGAATTTTTACACGAATTATTGAACAATTCGTCCGCCTGCTTCTACGAGGTGCGTTTGGGGTTTTATATCTCGAAAATTATCAAATTTTTCGAAAAAATAGTCAGTATTTAGTGATAACTAGGGATTTGCTTTTTCAAATAAATTTTAAATCATGAAAAAATATGAATTTTTACACGAATTATTGAACAATTCTTCCGCCTGCTTCTACGAGGTGCGTTTGGGGTTTTATATCTCGAAAATTATCAAATTTTTCGAAAAATAGTCAGTATTTAGTGATAACTATGAATTTGCTTTTTCAAATAAATTTTAAATCATAAAAAAATATGAATTTTTACACGAATTATTGAACAATTCGTCCGCCTGCTTCTACGAGGTGCGTTTGGGGTTTTATATCTCAAAAATTATCAAATTTTTCGAAAAATAGTCAGTATTTAGTGATAACTATGGATTTGCTTTTTCAAATAAATTTTAAATCATGAAAAAATATGAATTTTTACACGAATTATTGAACAATTCGTCCGCCTGCTTCTACGAGGTGCGTTTGGGGTTTTATATCTCGAAAATTATCAAATTTCTCCAAAAAATAGTCAGTATTTAGTGATAACTATGAATTTGCTTTTTCAAATAAATTTTAAATCATAAAAAAATATGAATTTTTACACGAATTATTGAACAATTCGTCCGCCTGCTTCTACGAGGTGCGTTTGGGGTTTTATATCTCGAAAATTATCAAATTTTTCGAAAAAATAGTCAGTATTTAGTGATAACTAGGGATTTGCTTTTTCAAATAAATTTTAAATCATGAAAAAATATGAATTTTTACACGAATTATTGAACAATTCTTCCGCCTGCTTCTACGAGGTGCGTTTGGGGTTTTATATCTCGAAAATTATCAAATTTTTCGAAAAATAGTCAGTATTTAGTGATAACTATGAATTTGCTTTTTCAAATAAATTTTAAATCATAAAAAAATATGAATTTTTACACGAATTATTGAACAATTCGTCCGCCTGCTTCTACGAGGTGCGTTTGGGGTTTTATATCTCGAAAATTATCAAATTTTTCGAAAAATAGTCAGTATTTAGTGATAACTATGAATTTGCTTTTTCAAATAAATTTTAAATCATAAAAAAATATGAATTTTTACAC